>NW_027480436.1:3026992-3329691 GCF_051401765.1 Calliopsis andreniformis | reverse complement strand
CACCAGATCAAAAGGTTAGGGCCTAAGAAGTTTATGCCAGAAGCATAAAATACGATATAAATACAACAGCTTTTCCATCGTATATAATGTATATTTGCGAACAGTGTGAAAGTAATGGTCATTTCTACTTTCCGGGCAACCTAGGCTTCACTCTAGGGCGTTGCTCCACGAGATCGAATAGTTAGGGACTTGGAATTCAACGGCAGAAGCATAAAATACAATTAAAATGCAACAGTTTTTCCTTCGTATAACAGCAGTAACTGCAACCATTGTGAAAGTAATGGTCATTTCTACGTTCCGGGCAACCTAGGCTGCACTCTAGGGCGTTGCTCCACCACATCGAATAGCTACGGCCTTAGAAGTCAACGCCAGAAGCATAAAATACAATAATAATACAACAGTTTTTTCATTGTATAACAGGAATAATTGCAACAAGCGTGAAGGTAATGGTCATTTCTACGTTCCGGGCAATCTAGGCTTCACTCTAGGGTGTTGCTCCACCAGATCGAATAGCTAGGGCCTAAGAAGTCAACGCCAGACGCACCAAATACAAAATAAATCCAACAGTTTTTCCATCGTATAAAACGAATAATTGCAACCAGTGTGAAAGTAATGGCCATTTCTGCGTTCCGGGAACCTAGGCTTCACTCTAGGGCGTTGCTCCACGAGATCGAATAGTTAGGGACTTAGAATTCAACGCCAGAAGCATAAAATACAATTAAAATGCAACAGTTTTGTCATCGTATAACAGCAATAACTGCAACCAGTGTGAAAGTACTGGTCATTTCTACGTTCCGGGTAACCTGGGTTTCGCTCTAGGGCGTTGCTCCACCATATCGAATAGCTAGGGACTTAGAAGTCAACGCTAGAAGCATAAAATACAATATAAATACAACAGTCTTTCCATCGTATAAAACGAATAATTGCAACCAGTGTGAAAGTAATGATCACTTCTACGTTCCGGGCAACCTAGTCTTCACTCTAGGGCGTTTGTCCACCAGATCGAATAGTTAGGACCTTAGAAGTCAACGCCCGAGGCATAAAATACAATAAAGTTGCAACAGTTTTTCCATCGTATAAAACGAATAATTGCAAGTAGTGTGAAAGTCATGGTCACTTCTACATTCCGGGCAACCTAGGCTTCACTGTAGGGCGTTGCTCCACCAGATCGAATAGGTAGGGCCTAACATGTCAACGCCAGAATGATATAATACAATATAAATGCAACAGCTTTTCCATCGTATAGAACGAATAATTGCAACCAGTGTGAAAGTGACGGCCATTTCTACGTCCCGGGCGTCCTAGATATAACTCTGAGGCGTTGCTCCACCAGATCGAATAGATAGAGCCTTAGAAGTCAACGCCAGAAGCATAAAGTACAAGAAAAATGCAACAGTTTCTCCATCGTATAACAGGAGTCTTTGCAAACAGCGTGCACGTAATGGTCATTTCTGCGCTCCGGGCAACCTAGGCTTCACTCTATAGCGTTGCTCCAACACATCGAATAGTTAGGGCCTTAGAAGTCAACGCCAGAAGAATAAAATACAATAAAAATAGTACAGTTTTTCCATCGTATAGCATGAATAATTGCAACCAGTGTGAAAGTAATGGTCATTTGTACGCCTCGGGCAACCTACGCTTCACACTGGGGCGTTGCTCCACCACATCGAATTGCTAGGGCCTTAGAAGTCAGCGACCGAAGCATAAAATACAATAAAGACCCAACAGTTTTTCCATCGTATAACAGGAATAATTGTAAACAGTGTGAAGGTAATGGACATTTCTACCTTCAGGGCAACCTAGGCTTCACTCTAGGGCGTTGGTCCACCAGATCGAATAGTTAGGGTCTCAGAAGTCAACGCCAGAAGCATAAAATAAAATAAAAATACAACAGTTTTTCCATCGTATAAAACGAATAATTGCAACCAGTGTGAAGGTAATGGTCATTTCACGTTCCGGGCAACCTAGGCTGCACTCTAGGGCGTTGCTCCACCAGATCGAATAGTTAGGGCCTTAGAAGCCAATGCCAGAAGCATAAAATAAAATAAAAATACAACAGTGTATCGATCGTATAACAGGAATAATTGCAACCAGTGTGAAAGTGATGGCTATTTCGACGTTCCGGGCAACACAGGCTACGCTCTGATGCGTTGGTCCACCAGGTCCAATAGTTAGGGTCTAAGAAACCAACGCCAGAAGAATTAAATACAAAATAAATACATCAGTTTTTCCATCGTATAAAACGAATAATTGCAACCAGTGTGAAAGTAGTAGTCATTTCTACGTTCCAGGCAACATAGGCTTCACTCTTGGACGTTGCCCCAAGAGATCCACTAGCTAGAACCTTAGAAGTCAACGCCAGAAGAATAAAATGCAATAAAGATGCAACAGTTGTTCCATCGTATAACAGGAATAACTGCAAACAGTGTGAAAGTACAGGCCATTTCTACGTTCCGGGTAATCCAGGTTTCACTCTAGGGCGTTGCTCCACCAGATCGAATAGCTAGGGCCTAAGAAGTCAACGCCAGAAGCATAAAATACAATAAAGATGCAACAGTTGTTCCATCGTATAACAGGAATAACTGCAAACAGTGTGAAAGTACAGGTCATTTCTACGTTCCGGGTAATCCAGGTTTCACTCTAGGGCGTTGCTCCACCAGATCGAATAGCTAGGGCCTAAGAAGTCAACGCCAGAAGCATAAAATACAATATAAATACAACAGTCTTTCCATCGTATAAAACGAATAATTGCAACCAGTGTGAAAGTAATGATCACTTCTACGTTCCGGGCAACCTAGTCTTCACTCTAGGGCGTTTGTCCACCAGATCGAATAGTTAGGACCTTAGAAGTCAACGCCCGAGGCATAAAATACAATAAAGTTGCAACAGTTTTTCCATCGTATAAAACGAATAATTGCAAGTAGTGTGAAAGTCATGGTCACTTCTACATTCCGGGCAACCTAGGCTTCAGTGTAGGGCGTTGCTCCACCAGATCGAATAGGTAGGGCCTAAGATGTCAACGCCAGAATGATATAATACAATATAAATGCAACAGCTTTTCCATCGTATAGAACGAATAATTGCAAGCAGTGTGAAAGTGACGGCCATTTCTACGTCCCGGGCGTCCTAGATATAACTCTGAGGCGTTGCTCCACCAGATCGAATAGATAGGGCCTTAGAAGTCAACGCCAGAAGCATAAAGTACAAGAAAAATGCAACAGTTTCTCCATCGTATAACAGGAGTCTTTGCAAACAGCGTGCACGTAATGGTCATTTCTGCGCTCCGGGCAACCTAGGCTTCACTCTATAGCGTTGCTCCAACACATCGAATAGTTAGGGCCTTAGAAGTCAACGCCAGAAGAATAAAATACAATAAAAATAGTACAGTTTTTCCATCGTATAGCATGAATAATTGCAACCAGTGTGAAAGTAATGGTCATTTGTACGCCTCGGGCAACCTACGCTTCACACTGGGGCGTTGCTCCACCACATCGAATAGCTAGGGCCTTAGAAGTCAGCGACCGAAGCATAAAATACAATAAAGACCCAACAGTTTTTCCATCGTATAACAGGAATAATTGTAAACAGTGTGAAGGTAATGGACATTTCTACCTTCAGGGCAACCTAGGCTTCACTCTAGGGCGTTGGTCCACCAGATCGAATAGTTAGGGTCTCAGAAGTCAACGCCAGAAGCATAAAATAAAATAAAAATACAACAGTTTTTCCATCGTATAAAACGAATAATTGCAACCAGTGTGAAGGTAATGGTCATTTCACGTTCCGGGCAACCTAGGCTGCACTCTAGGGCGTTGCTCCACCAGATCGAATAGTTAGGGCCTTAGAAGCCAATGCCAGAAGCATAAAATAAAATAAAAATACAACAGTGTATCGATCGTATAACAGGAATAATTGCAACCAGTGTGAAAGTGATGGCTATTTCGACGTTCCGGGCAACACAGGCTACGCTCTGATGCGTTGGTCCACCAGGTCCAATAGTTAGGGTCTAAGAAACCAACGCCAGAAGAATTAAATACAAAATAAATACATCAGTTTTTCCATCGTATAAAACGAATAATTGCAACCAGTGTGAAAGTAGTAGTCATTTCTACGTTCCAGGCAACATAGGCTTCACTCTTGGACGTTGCCCCAAGAGATCCACTAGCTAGGACCTTAGAAGTCAACGCCAGAAGAATAAAATGCAATAAAGATGCAACAGTTGTTCCATCGTATAACAGGAATAACTGCAAACAGTGTGAAAGTACAGGCCATTTCTACGTTCCGGGTAATCCAGGTTTCACTCTAGGGCGTTGCTCCACCAGATCGAATAGCTAGGGCCTAAGAAGTCAACGCCAGAAGCATAAAATACAATAAAGATAAAACAGTTGTTCCATCGTATAACAGGAATAACTGCAAACAGTGTGAAAGTACAGGTCATTTCTACGTTCCGGGTAATCCAGGTTTCACTCTAGGGCGTTGCTCCACCAGATCGAATAGCTAGGGCCTAAGAAGTCAACGCCAGAAGCATAAAATACAATAAAGATGCAACAGTTTTTCCATCGTATAACAGGAATAATTGCAACCAGTGTGAAGGTAATGGTACGTTCTACGTTCCGGGCAACCCAGGCTTCACTCTAGGGCGGTGCTCCACCAGGTTAAATAGTTAGGGCCTTAGAAGTCAACGCCCGGAGCATAAAATGCAATAAAAATGCAACAGTTTTTCCATCATATAACAGGGATAGTTGCAACCAGTTTGAAAGTGATGGTCATTTCTACGTTCCGGGCACCCTAGGCTTCACTCTAGGGCGTTGCTCCACCAGATCGAGTAGTTAGTGCCTTAGAATTCAACGCCACAAGCATAAAATACAATATAAGCACAACAGTTTTTCCATCGTATAAAACGGATAATTGCCACCAGTATGAAAGTTATGGTCATTTCTACTTACCGGGCAGCCTAGGATTCACCCTAGGGCGTTGCTCCAACAGATTGAATAGTTAGGGCCTCAGAAGTCAACGCCAGAAGCAAAAAATACAATATAAATACAACAGTTTTTCCATCGTATAAAGCGAATAATTGCAAGCACTATGAAAGTTATGGTCATTTCTACTATCCGGGCAACCTAGGCTTCACCCTAGGGCGTTGCTCCACCAGATCGAATAGTTAGGGCCTTAGAAGTCAACGCCAGAAGCATAAGGTACTTATAAATGTAACAGTTTTTCCATCGAATAAGACGAATAATAGCCACCAGTGTGAAAGATATGGTCATTTCTACGTTCCGGGCAACCTAGGCGTCACTCTAAGGCGTTGCTACACCAGATCGAATAGTTAGGGCCTAAGAAGCCAACGCCAGAAGCATGAAATACAATATAAATGCAACAGCTTTTCCATCGTATAAAATGAATAATTGCAAAGGGTGTGAAAGTAATGGTCATTTCTACGTTCCGGGCAACCTAGGTCTCACTCTAGGGCGTTGCTCCACCAGATCGAATAGTTAGTACCTTAGAAGTCAACGTCAGAAGCATAAAATACAGTATAAATACAAAAGTTTTTCCATCGTATAAAATGAATAATTGCAACCAGTGTGAAACTTATGGTCATTTCTACTTTCCGGGCAGCCTAGGCTTCACCCTAGGGCGATGCTCCACCAGATCGAATACTTAGGGCCTTAGAAGTCAACGCGCGAAACATAAAACACAAAATAAATAGAACAGTTTTTCCATTGTATAAATCGAATAATTTCTACCAGTATGAAAGTTATGGTCATTTCTACTTACCGGGCAACCTAGGATTCACCCTAGGGCGTTGCTCCAACAGATTGAATAGTTAGGGCCTCAGAAGTCAACGCCAGAAGCATAAAATACAATATAAATACAACAGTTTTTCCATCGTATAAAGCGAATAATTGCAACCACTATGAAAGTTATGGTCATTTCTACTATCCGGGCAACCTAGGCTTCACCCTAGGGCGTTGCTCCACCGGATCGAATAGTTAGGGCCTTAGAAGTCAACGCCAGAAGCATAAGGTACTTATAAATATAACAGTTTTTCCATCGAATAAGACGAATAATAGCCACCAGTGTGAAAGATATGGTCATTTCTACGTTCCGGGCAACCTAGGCGTCACTCTAAGGCGTTGCTACACCAGATCGAATAGTTAGGGCCTAAGAAGCCAACGCCAGAAGCATGAAATACAATATAAATGCAACAGCTTTTGCATCGTATAAAATGAATAATTGCAAAGAGTGTGAAAGTAATGGTCATTTCTACGTTCCGGGCGAACTAGGTTTCACCCTAGGGCGTAGCTCCACCAGATCGAATAGTTAGTGCGTTAGAAGTCAACGTCAGAAGCATAAAATACAGTATAAATACAACAGTTTTTCCATCGTATAAAACGAATAATTGCAACCAGTATGAAAGTTATGGACATTTCTACTTTCTGGGCAACCTAGGCTTCACCCTAGGGCGTTGCTCCACCAGATCGAATAGTTAGGGCCTTAGAAGCCAACGCCCGAAGAATAAAATGCAATAAAGATACAACAGTTTTTCCATCGTATAACAGGAATAATTGTAACCAGTTTGAAAGTGATGGTCATTTCTACGTTCCGGGCAACCTAGGCTCCACTCTAGGGCGTTGTTCCACCAGATCGAGCAGTTAGTGCCTTAGAAGTCAACGCCAGAAGCTTAAAATACAATCTAAATACAACAGTTTTTCCATCGTATAAAGCGAATAATTGCAACCAGTGTGAAAGTAATGGCCATTTCTACGTTCCGGGCAACCTAGGCTTCGCCCTAGGGCGTTGCTTCACCAGATCGAAAACCTAGGGACTTGGAAGTCAACGCAAGAAGCATAAAATACAATAAAAATACAACAGTTTTTCCATCGTATAAAACGAATAATTGCAACAATTGTGAAAGTTATGGACATTTCTACATTCCGAGCCACCTAGGCTTAACTATAGGGCGTTGCTCGACCAGATCGAATTGTTAGGGCCTTAGAAGTCAACGCCAGAAGCATAAAATACAATAAAGATGCAACAGTTTTTCCATCGTATAACTGGATTAACTGCAACCAGTGTGAAAGAACTGGTCATTTCTACGTTCCCGGTAATCTTGGTTTCACTCTGGGACGTTGCTCCACCAAATCAAGTAGCTACGGACTTAGAATTCAACGCCAGAAGGATAAAATACAATATAAGATCACTAGTTTTTCAATCGTATAAAATGGATAATTGCAAACATTGTGAAAGTAGTCGTCATTTCTACGTTCCGCGCAACCTAGGCTTAACTATAGGGCGCTGCTCGACCAGATCGAATAGTTAGGGCCTTAGAAGTCAACGCCAGAAGCATAAAATACAATAAAGATGCAACAGTTTTTCCATCGTCTAACTGCAATAACTGCAACAAGTGTGAAAGTACTGGCCATTTCTGCGTTCCGGGTAGTCTAGGTATCACTCTAGGGCGTTGCTCCACCAGATCAAATAGCTACGGACAGAGAATTCAACGCCAGAAGTATAAAATACAATATAAATACAACAGCTTTTCCATCGTATAACAGGAACAATAGCAACCAGTGTGACAGATATGGTCATTTCTACGTTCCGGGCATCCTTGGTTTCACTCCATAGCGTTGCTCCACCAGATCGAATAGTTAGGGCCTCAGAAGTCAACGCCAGAAGCATAAAATACAATATAAATATAACAGTTTTTCCATCGAATAAAACGAATAATAGCCACCAGTGTGAAGGTTATGGTCATTTCTATGTTACGGCAACCTAAGCTTCACTCTAGGGCGTTGCTCCACCAGATCGAACAGTTAGTGCCTTAGAAGTCAACGCCAGAACCATAAAATACAGTATAAATTCAACAGTTTTTCCATCGTATAAAACGAATAATTGCAACCAGTATGAAAGTCATGGTCATTTCTGCTTTCCGGGCAACCTAGGCTTCACCCTAGTTCGTTGTTCCACCCGATCGAATAGTTAGGGCCTTAGAAGTCAACGCGCGAAACATAAAACACAAAATAAATAGAACAGTTTTTCCATTGTATAAATCGAATAATTTCTACCAGTGTGAAAGTTATGGTCTTTTCTACGTTCCCGGCAACCTAGGCTTCACCCTAGTGCGTGGTTGCACCAGATCGAATAGTTAAGGCCTAAGAAGTGAACGCCAGAAGCATCAAATACAATATAAATACAACAGTTTTTCCATCGTATAACAGGAATAATTGCAACCAGTTTGAAAGTACTGGTCATTTCCACGTTCCGGGTAACCTGGGTTTCACTCTAGGGCGTTGCTCGACCATATCGAATAGCTAGGGACTTAGAAGTCAACGCCAGACGCATCAAATACAAAATAAATACAACAGTTTTTCCATCGTATAAAACGAATAATTGCATCCAGTGTGAAAGTAATGGTCATTTCTGCGTTGCGGGCAACCTAGGCTTCACTCTAGGGCGTTACACCACCACATCGAATGGCTACGGCCTTAGCAGTCAACGACAGAAGCATAAAATACAATATAAATGCAACAGTTTTTCCATTGTATAAAACGAATAATTGCAACCAGTGTGAAAGTTATTGTCTTTTCCACTTTCCGGGCAACCTAGGCTTCACCCTAGGGCGTTGCTCCAACAGATTGAATAGTTAGGACCTTAGAAGTCAATGCCCGAAGCATAAAATGCAATAAAAATACAACAGCTTTTCCATCATATAACAGGAATAATTGCAACCAGTTTGAAAGTGATGGTCATTTCTACGTTCCGGGCAACCTAGGCCTCACTCTAGGGCATTGCTCCACCAGATGGAGTAGTTTGTGCCTTAGAAGTCAACGCCAGAAGCATAAAATACAATATAAATACAACAGTTTTTCCATCGTATAAAACGAATAATAGCAACCGGTGCGAAAGTTATCGTCATTTCTATGTTCCGGGCAACCTAGGCTTCACCCCAGGGCGTTGTGCCACCAGATCGAATAGTTAGGGCCTAAGAACTGAACGCCAGCAGCATAAAATACAATATAAATACAACAGTTTTTCCATCATATAAAACGAATAATTGCCACCAGTATGAAGGTTATGGTCATTTCTACGTTCCGGGCAACCTAGGCTTCACTCTATGGCGTTCTTCCACCACATCGAATAGCTACGGCCTCAGAAGTCGACGCCTGAAGCATAAAATACATTGAAAATACAACAGTCTTTCCACCCTATAACAGGAATAATTGCAACCCGTGTGAAAATGATGGTCATTTGTACGTTCCAGGCAACCTAGGCATCACTCTAGGGCGTTGTTCCACCAGATCGAATTGTTAGGGCCTAAGAAGTCAACGCCAGAAGCATAAGATACAATATAAATATAATAGTTTCTCCATCGTATAGAACGAATAATAGCAACCAGTGTGAAAGTTATGGTCATTTCTACGTTCCGGGCAACCTAGGCTTCACTCTTGGGCGTTGTTCCAACAGATTGAATAGTTAGGGCCTTAGAAGACAACGCAAGAAGCATAAAATACAATAAAAATACAACAGTTTTTCCATCGTATAAAACGAATAATTGCAACAATTGTGAAAGTTATGGACATTTCTACATTCCGAGCCACCTAGGCTTAACTATAGGGCGTTGCTCGACCAGATCGAATTGTTAGGGCCTTAGAAGTCAACGCCAGAAGCATAAAATACAATAAAGATGCAACAGTTTTTCCATCGTATAACTGGATTAACTGCAACCAGTGTGAAAGAACTGGTCATTTCTACGTTCCCGGTAATCTTGGTTTCACTCTGGGACGTTGCTCCACCAAATCAAGTAGCTACGGACTTAGAATTCAACGCCAGAAGGATAAAATACAATATAAGATCACTAGTTTTTCAATCGTATAAAATGGATAATTGCAAACATTGTGAAAGTAGTCGTCATTTCTACGTTCCGGGCAACCTAGGCTTAACTATAGGGCGCTGCTCGACCAGATCGAATAGTTAGGGCCTTAGAAGTCAACGCCAGAAGCATAAAATACAATAAAGATGCAACAGTTTTTCCATCGTCTAACTGCAATAACTGCAACAAGTGTGAAAGTACTGGCCATTTCTGCGTTCCGGGTAGTCTAGGTATCACTCTAGGGCGTTGCTCCACCAGATCAAATAGCTACGGACAGAGAATTCAACGCCAGAAGTATAAAATACAATATAAATACAACAGCTTTTCCATCGTATAACAGGAACAATAGCAACCAGTGTGACAGATATGGTCATTTCTACGTTCCGGGCATCCTTGGTTTCACTCCATAGCGTTGCTCCACCAGATCGAATAGTTAGGGCCTCAGAAGTCAACGCCAGAAGCATAAAATACAATATAAATATAACAGTTTTTCCATCGAATAAAACGAATAATAGCCACCAGTGTGAAGGTTATGGTCATTTCTATGTTACGGCAACCTAAGCTTCACTCTAGGGCGTTGCTCCACCAGATCGAACAGTTAGTGCCTTAGAAGTCAACGCCAGAACCATAAAATACAGTATAAATTCAACAGTTTTTCCATCGTATAAAACGAATAATTGCAACCAGTATGAAAGTCATGGTCATTTCTGCTTTCCGGGCAACCTAGGCTTCACCCTAGTACGTTGTTCCACCCGATCGAATAGTTAGGGCCTTAGAAGTCAACGCGCGAAACATAAAACACAAAATAAATAGAACAGTTTTTCCATTGTATAAATCGAATAATTTCTACCAGTGTGAAAGTTATGGTCTTTTCTACGTTCCCGGCAACCTAGGCTTCACCCTAGTGCGTGGTTGCACCAGATCGAATAGTTAAGGCCTAAGAAGTGAACGCCAGAAGCATAAAATACAATATAAATACAACAGTTTTTCCATCGTATAACAGGAATAATTGCAACCAGTTTGAAAGTACTGGTCATTTCCACGTTCCGGGTAACCTGGGTTTCACTCTAGGGCGTTGCTCGGCCATATCGAATAGCTAGGGACTTAGAAGTCAACGCCAGACGCATCAAATACAAAATAAATACAACAGTTTTTCCATCGTATAAAACGAATAATTGCATCCAGTGTGAAAGTAATGGTCATTTCTGCGTTGCGGGCAACCTAGGCTTCACTCTAGGGCGTTACACCACCACATCGAATGGCTACGGCCTTAGCAGTCAACGACAGAAGCATAAAATACAATATAAATGCAACAGTTTTTCCATTGTATAAAACGAATAATTGCAACCAGTGTGAAAGTTATTGTCTTTTCCACTTTCCGGGCAACCTAGGCTTCACCCTAGGGCGTTGCTCCAACAGATTGAATAGTTAGGACCTTAGAAGTCAATGCCCGAAGCATAAAATGCAATAAAAATACAACAGCTTTTCCATCATATAACAGGAATAATTGCAACCAGTTTGAAAGTGATGGTCATTTCTACGTTCCGGGCAACCTAGGCCTCACTCTAGGGCATTGCTCCACCAGATGGAGTAGTTTGTGCCTTAGAAGTCAACGCCAGAAGCATAAAATACAGTATAAATACAACAGCTTTTCCATTGTATAGCATGACTAATTGAAACCAGTGCGAATGTAACGATCATTTCGACGTTTCGGGCAACCTAGACTTAACTCTAGGGCGATGTTCCACCAGATCGAAAAGTTAGGGCCTAAGAAGTCAACGCCCGAAGCAAAAAATGCAAAATAAATAGAACAGTTTTTTCATTGTATAAAACGAATAATTGCTACCAGTGTGAAAGTTATGGTCATTTCTAGTTTCCGGCAACCTAGGCTTCACTCTAGGGCATTGCTCCACCACATCGAATAGCTACGGCCTTAGAAGTCAACGCTAGAAGCATTAAATACAATAAAAATGCAACAGTTTTTCCATGGTATAGCATGAATAATTGCAACCGGTGTGAATGTTATTTTCATTTCTACGTTCCGGGCAACCTAGGCTTGACTGTATGGTGTTGCTCCACCAAATCGAATAGGTAGGGCCATAGAAGTCAACGCCCGAAGCATAAAATACAAAATAAATATAACAGTTTTTCCATCGTGTAGAACGAATAATAGCAACCAGTGTGAATGTTCTGGTCATTTCTACGTTCCGGGCAACCTAGGCTTCACTCTAGGGCATTGCTCCACCAGATCGAATAGTTAGGGCCTAAGACGTCAACGCCTGAAGCATAAAATACAATAAAAATACAACAGTTTTACCATCGTATAACAGGAATAATTGCAACCAGTGCGAAAGTAATGACCATTTCGACGTTTCGGGCATCCTAGGCTTAACTCTGAGGCATTGCCCCACCAGATCGAATAGCTAGGACCTCAGAATTCAAATACAGAAGCAGAAAATACAATAAAAATGCAACAGTTCTTCAATCGTATAGCATGAATAATTGCAACCAGTGTGAAAGTAATGATCATTTCGACGTTTCGGGCAACCTAGGCTTCACCCTAGGGCGTTGATCCAACAGATTGAATAGTTAGGACCTTAGAAGTCAATGCCCGAAGCATAAAATGCAATAAAAATACAACAGTTTTTCCATCATATAACAGGAATAATTGCAACCAGTTTGAAAGTGATGGTCATTTCAACGTTCCGGGCAACCTAGGCTTCACCCTAGGGCAGTGCTCCACCAGATCGAATAGTTAGAGCCTTAGAAGACAACGCCAGAAGCATAAAATACAATATAAATAAAACAGTTTTTCCATCGTATAAAACGAATAATTGCTACCAGTATGGAAGTGATGGTCATTTCGACGTTCCGGTCTACCTAGGCCTCACTCTAGGTCGTTGTTCCACCAGATCGAATTGTTAGGGCCTAACAAGTCAACGCCAGAAGCATAAGATACAATATAAATATAACAGTTTTTCCATCGTCTAAAACGAATAATTGCAACCAGTATGAAACTTATGGTCATTTCTACTTTCCGAGCAACCTAGTCTTCACCCTAGGGCGTTGCTCGAACAGATTGAATAGTTAGGGCCGTAGAAGTCAACGCCCGAACCATAAAATGCAAAAAAAATACAACAGTGTTACCATCATATAACAGGAATAATTGCAACCAGTTTGAAAGTGATGGCCAATTCTACCTTCCGGGCAACAAGGGCTTCACTCTATTGCGTTGCTCCACCAGATCGAATAGTTAGTGCCTTAGAAGTCAACGCCAGAAGAATAAAATGCAATAAAAATACAACAGTTTTTCCATCGTATAAAAGGATTAATTGCAACCAGTTTGAAAGTGATGGTCATTTCTACGTTCTGGGCAAGCTAGGCTTCACTCTAGGGCGTTGCTCCACCAGATCGAATTGTTAGGGCCTAAGAAGTCAACGCCAGAAGCATAAAATACAAAATAAATAGAGCAGTTCTTACATGTATAAAACGAATAATTGCTACCAGTGTGAAAGTTATGGTCATTTCTACTTTCCGAGCAACCTAGGCTTCACCCTAGGGCGTTGGTCCAACAGATTGAATAGTTAGGGCCGTAGAAGTCAACGCCCGAACCATAAAATGCAAAAAAAATACAACAGCGTTACCATCATATATCAGGAATAATTGCAACCAGTTTGAAAGTGATGGCCAATTCTACGTTCCGGGCAACATAGACTTCACTCTATTGCGTTGCTCCACCAGATCGAATAGTTAGAGCCTTAGAAGTCAACGCCAGAAGCATAAAATACAATATAAATGAAACAGTTTTTCCATCGTATAAAACGAATAATTGCTACCAGTATGGAAGTGATGGTCATTTCGACGTTCCGGTCTACCTAGGCCTCACTCTAGGTCGTTGTTCCACCAGATTGAATTGTTAGGGCCTAACAAGTCAACGCCAGAAGCATAAGATACAATATAAATATAACAGTTTTTCCATCGTCTAAAACGAATAATTGCAACCAGTATGAAACTTATGGTCATTTCTACTTTCCGAGCAACCTAGTCTTCACCCTAGGGCGTTGCTCGAACAGATTGAATAGTTAGGGCCGTAGAAGTCAACACCCGAACCATAAAATGCAAAAAAAATACAACAGTGTTACCATCATATAACAGGAATAATTGCAACCAGTTTGAAAGTGATGGCCAATTCTACCTTCCGGGCAACAAGGGCTTCACTCTATTGCGTTGCTCCACCAGATCGAATAGTTAGTGCCTTAGAAGTCAACGCCAGAAGAATAAAATGCAATAAAAATACAACAGTTTTTCCATCGTATAAAAGGATTAATTGCAACCAGTTTGAAAGTGATGGTCATTTCTACGTTCTGGGCAAGCTAGGCTTCACTCTAGGGCGTTGCTCCACCAGGTCGAATTGTTAGGGCCTAAGAAGTCAACGCCAGAAGCATAAAATACAAAATAAATAGAGCAGTTCTTACATGTATAAAACGAATAATTGCTACCAGTGTGAAAGTTATGGTCATTTCTACGTTGCCGGTAACCCAGGTTTCACTCTAGGGCGTTACTCCGCCACATCGAATAGCTACGGCCGTAGAAGTCAACGCCTGAAGCATAAAATGCTATAAAGATGCAACAGTTTCTCCATCGCATAACAGGAATTATTGCAACCAGTGTGATGGTAATGGTATGTTCTACGTTCCGGGCAACCTACTCTTCACTCTAGGGCGGCGCTCCACCAGGTTAAATAGTTAGAGCCTAAGAAGTCAACGCCAAAAGCATAAAATAAAATATAAATACAACAGCCTTTCCATCGTATATAATGTATATTAGCAGACAGTGTGAAAGTAATGGTCATTTCTACGTTCCGAGCAACCTAGGCTTCACTGTAGGGTGTTGCTCCGCCAGATCGAATAAGTAGGGCCTTAGAAGTCAACGCCACAAGCATAAAGTACAAAATAAGTAGAACAGTTTTTCCATGTATAAAACGAATAATTGCTACCAGTGCGAAAGTTATGGTCATATCTACGTTCCGGACAACCTAGGCTTCACTGTAGGGTGTTGCTCCACCAGATCGAATAGGTAGGGCCATAGAAGTCAACGCCCGAATCTAAAAATACGATAAATATAAAAGAGTTTTTCCATCGTACAACAGGAATAATTGCAACCAGTGTGAAAGTGATGGTCATTTCTACGTTCCGGGCAAACTAGGCTTCACTCTAGGGCGTTGTTCCACCAGATGGAATAGTTAGGGCCTAAGAAGTCAACGCCAGAAGCATAAAATACAATAAAGGTGCAACAGTTTTTCCATCGTATCACAGGAATAATTGCAACCAGTGTGAATGTAATGGTCATTTGTACGTTCCGGACAACCTAGGCTTCACTCTAGGGCGTTACTCCTCCAGATCGAATAGTTAGTGCCTTAGAAGTCAACGCGCGAAGCATAAAATACAAGATAAATACAACAGATTTTCCATGTATAAAACGAATAATTGCTACCAGTGTCAAAGAGTTGGTCACTTCTACGTTCCGGGCAACCTAGGCTTCACCCTAGGGCGTTGTACCACCAGATGGAATAGTTGGGGCCTAAGAACTCAACGCCAGAAGCATAAAATACAATAAAGATGCAACAGTTTTTCCATCGTATAACAGGAATTATTGCAACCAGTGTGAAGGTAATGGTATGTTCTACGTTCCGGGGAACCTATGCTTCACTCTAGGGCGGTGCTCTACCAGATTAAATAGTTAGGTCGTAAGAAGTCAACGCCAGAAGCATAAAATACAATATAAATACAACAGCTTTTCCATCGTATATAATGTATATTTGCAAACAGTGTGAAAGTAATTGTCATTTCCTTGTTCCGGGCAACCTAGGCTTCACTCTAGGGCGTTGTTCCACCACATCGAATAGTTAGGGCCTAAGAGGTCAACGCCAGAAGAATAAAATACAATATAAGTACAACAGTTTTTCCATCGTATAAAATGAATAATTGCAAACATTGTGAAAGTAATGGTCATATCTACGTTCCGGGCAACCTAGGCGTCACCCTAGGGCGTTGCTCAACCACATCTAATAGCTACGGCCTTAGAAGTCAACCCCAGATGAATAAAATACAATAAAAATGCAACAGCTTTTCCATCGTATAAAACGAATAATTGCAACCAGTGTGAAAGTTATGGTCATTTATACTATCCGGGCAACCTAGGCTTCACCCTAGAACGTTGCTGCAACAGATTGAATAGTTAGGAGCTTAAGAGTCAGCGCCTGAAGCATAAAATACCAAATAAATAGAACGGTTTTTCCATTGTATAAAACGAATAATTGCTACCGGTGTAAAAGTTATGGTCATTTCTACGTTCCGGGCAACCTAGGCTTCACCCTTGGCCGTTGTTCCACCAGATCGAATAGTTAGGGCCTAGGAAGTGAACTCCAGAAGCATAAAATACGATATAAATACAACAGCTTTTCCATCGTATAAAACGAATAATTGCAACCAGTTTGAAAGTGATGGCCAATTCTACGTTCCGGGCAACCTAGGCTTCACTCTAGGGCGTTGCTCCACCAGATCGAATAGTTAGTGCCTTAGAAGTCAACGCCAGAAGCATAAAATACGATATAAATACAACAGTTTTTCCATCGTATAGAACGAATAATTGCAATCAGTATGAAACTTATGGACATTTCTACTTTCCGAGCAACCTAGGCTACACCCTAGGGCGTTGCTCCAACAGATTGAATAGTTAGGGCCTTAGAAGTCAACGCCCGAACCATAAAATGCAAAAAAAATACAACAGTGTTTCCATCATATAACAGGAATAATTGCAACCAGTTTGAAAGTGATGGCCAATTCTACGTTCCGGGCAACCTAGGCTTCACTCTATTGCGTTGCTCCACCAGATCGAATAGTTAGTGCCATAGAAGACAACGCCAGAAGCATAAAATGCAATATAAATACAACAGTTTTTCCATCGTATAAAACGAATAATTGCAACCAGTATGAAGCTGATGGACATTTCTACTTTCCGAGCAACCTAGGCTTCACCCTAGGGCGTTGCTCCAACATATTGAATAGTTAGGGCCTTAGAAGTCAGCGCCCGAACCATAAAATGCAAAAAAAATACAACAGTGTTTCCATCATATAACAGGAATAATTGCAACCAGTTCGAAAGTGATGGCCAATTCTACGTTCCGGGCAACCTAGGCTTCTCTCTAGGGCGTTGCTCCACCAGATCGAATAGATAGTGCCTTATTAGTCAGCGCCAGAAGCATAAAATCCGATATAAATACAACAGATTTTCCATGTATAAAACGAATAATTGCAACCGGTATGAAACTTACGGTCATTTCTACTTTCCGAGCAAGCTAGGCTTCACCCTAGGGCGTTGCTCCAACAGATTGAATAGTTAGGGCCTTAGAAGTCAACGCCCGAAGCATAAAATGCAATAAAAATACAACAGTGTTTCCGTCATATAACAGGAATAATTGCAACCAATTTGAAAGTGATGGCAAATTCTACGTTCCGGGCAACCTAGGTTTCACTCCAGGGCGTTGCTCCACCAGACCGAATAGTTACGGCCTAAGAAGTCAACGCCAGAAGCATAAAATACGGTATAAATACAACAGCTTTTCCATCGCATAAAACGAATAATTGCAACCAGTGTGAAAGTAATGGTCATTCCTACGTTCCGAGCACCCTAGGCGTCACTCGAGGGCGTTGCTCCACCACATCTAATAGCTGCGGCCTTAGAAGTCAACGCCAGAGGCTTAAAATACAATATAAATACAACAGTTTTTACATCATATAAAACGAATAATTGCAACCAGTATGAAAGTTATGGTCATTTCTACTTTCCGGGCAACCTAGGCTTCACCCTAGGGGGTTGCTCCAACAGATTGAATAGTTAGGGTCTTAGAAGTCAATGCCCGAAGCATAAAATGCAACAAAAATACGACAGCTTTTCCATCATATAACAGGAATAATTGCAACCAGTTTGAAAGTGATGGTCATTTCTACGTTCCGGGCAACCTCGGCTTCACTCTAGGGCGTTGCTCCACTAGATCGGACAGCTAGGGCCTTAGAAGTCAACGCCAGAAGCATAAAATACAATATAAATACAACAGTTTTTCCATCGTATAAAACGAACAATTGCAACCAGTATGAAACTTATGGTCATTTCTACTTTCCCAGCAACCTAGGCTTCACCCTAGGGCGTTGCTCCAACAGATTGAATGGCTAGTGCCTTAGAAGTCAACGCCAGAAGCATAAAATACAATATAAATACAACAGCTTTTCCATTGTATAAAACGAATAATTGCAACCAGTATGAAACATATGGTCATTTCTACTTTCCGATCAAGCTGGGCTTCACCCTAGGGCGCTGGCCCAACAGATTGAATAGTTAGGGCCTTAGAAGTCACCGCCCGAAGCATAAAATGCAATAACAATACAACTGTGTTTCCATCATATATCAGGAATAATTGCAACCAGTTTGAAAGTGATGGCCAATTCTACGTTCCGGGAAACCTAGGTTTCTCTCCAGGGCGTTGCTCCACCAGATCGAATAGTTAGTGCCTTAGAAGTCAACGCCAGAAGCATAAAATACAATATAAATACAACAGTTTTTCCATCGTATAAAGCGAATAATTGCAACCAGTATGAAACTTATGGTCATTTCTACTTTCCGAGCAACCTAGGCTTCACCCTATGGCGTTGGTCCAACAGATTGAATAGTTAGGGCCTTAGAAGTCAACGCCCGAAGCATAAAATGCAATAAAAATACAACAGTGTTTCCATCATATATCAGGAATAATTTCAACCAGTTTGAAAGCGATGGCCAATTCTACGTTCCGGGCAACCTAGGCTTCACTCTAGGGCGTTGCTCCACCAGATCGAATACTTAGTGCTTTAGAAGTCAACGCCAGAAGCATAAAATACAATATAAATACAACAGTTTTACCATCGTATAAAACGAATAATTGCAACCAGTATGAAACTTATGGTCATTTCTACTTTCCGAGCAAGCTAGGCTTCACCCTAGGGCGTTGCTCCAACAGATTGAATATTTAAGGCCTTAGAAGTCTACGCCCGAACCATAAAATGCAAAAAAAATACAACAGTGTTTCAATCATATAACAGGAGTAATTGCGACCAGTTTGAAAGTGATGGCCAATTCTACGTTCCGGGCGACCTAGGCTTCTCTCTAGGGCGTTGCTCCACCAGATCGAATAGATAGTGCCTTAGAAGTCAACGCCAGAGGCATAAAATACAATATAAATACAACAGTTTTTCCATCGTATGAAACAAATAATTGCAACCTGTATGAAGCTTATGGTCATTTCTACTTTCCGAGCAACCTAGGCTTCTCCCTAGGGCGTTGCTCCAACAGATTGAATAGTTAGGACCTTAAAAGTCAATGCCCGAAGCATAAAATGCAATAAAAATACAACAGTTTTTCCATCATATAACAGGAATAATTGCAACCAGTTTGAAAGTGATGGTCATTTCAACGTTCCGGGCAACCTAGGCTTCACTCTGGGGCAGTGCTCCACCAGATCGAATAGCGGTGGCCTCAGAAGTCAACGCCTGAAGCATAAAATACAATAGAAATACAACAGTCTTTCCATCCTATAACAGGAATAAATGCAACCCTTGTGATAGTGATGGTCATTTGTACGTTCCAGGCAACCTAGGCTTCACTCTAGGGAGTTGTTCCACCAGATCGAATTGTTAGGACCTAAGAAGTCAACGCCAGAAGCATAAAATGCAATAAAAATACAACAGTTTTTCCGTCATATAACAGGAATTATTGCAACCAGTTTGAAAGTGATGGTCATTTCTCCGTTCCGGGAAGCCTCGGCTTCACTCTAGGGCGTTGCTCCGCCGGATCGAATAGTTAGTGCATTAGAAGTCAACGCCAGAAGCATAAAATACAATATAAATACAACAGTTTTTCCATCGTATAAAACGAATAATTGCAACCAGTATGAAAGTTAACGTCATTTCTTCTTTCCGGGCAACCTAGGCTTCACCCTTGGGCGTTGCTCCAACAGATTGAATAGTTAGGGCCTTAGAAGTCAACACCGGAAGCATAAAATGCAATTAAAATACAACAGTTTTTCCATCGTCTAAAATGAATAATTGCAAACATTGCGAAAGTAATGGTCATTCCACGTTCCGGGCAACCTAGGCGTCACTCTAGTGCGTTGCGCCAACACATCTAATAGCTACGGCCATAGACGTCAACGACAGAAGCATAAAATACAATAAAGATGCAACAGCTTTTCTATCGTATAAAACGAATAATTGCACCCAGTGTGAAAGTTATTGTCATTTCTACTTTCCGCGCAACCTAGGCTTCACCCTAGGGCGTTGCTTCAACAGATTGAATAGTTAGGACCTTAGAAGTCAATGCCCGAAGCATAAAATGCAATAAAAATACAACAGTTTTTCCATCATAGAACAGGAATAATTGCAACCAGTTTGAAAGTGATGGTCATTTCAACGTTCCGGGCAACCTAGGCTTCACCCTAGGGCAGTGCTCCACCAGATCGAATAGCTAGAGCCTTAGAAGTCAACGCCAGAAGCATAAAATACAATATAAATAAAACAGTTTTTCCATCGTATAAAACGAATAATTGCTACCAGTATGGAAGTGATGGTCATTTCGACGCTCCGGGCTACCTAGGCCTCACTCTAGGTCGTTGTTCCACCAGATCGAATTGTTATGGCCTAACAAGTCAACGCCAGAAGCATAAGATACAATACAAATATAACAGTTTTTCCATCGTATAGAACGAATAATAGCAACCAGTGTGAAAGTTATGGTCATTTCTACGTTCAGGGCAACCTAAGCTTCACTCTAGGGCGTTGCTCCACCAGATCAAACAGCTAGGGCCTTAGAAGTCAACGCCCGAAGCATAAAATACAAAATAAATAGAACAGTTTTTCCATTGTATAAAACGAATAATTGCTACCAGTGTAAAAGTTATGGTCAGTTCTTCGTTCCGGGCAACCTAGGCCTCACTCTAGGTCGTTTTTCCACCAGATCGAACAGCTAGGGCCTAAGAAGTGAACGCCAGAAGCATAAAATACAATATAAATACAACAGTTTTTCCATCATATAAAACGAGTAATTGCAACCAGTATGAAAGTTGTGGTCATTTCTACTTTCCGGTCAACCTGGGCTACACCCTAGGGCGTTGCTCCAACAGATTGAATAGTTAGGGCCTTAGAAGCCAATGCCCGAAGCATAAAATGCAATAAAAAAACAACTGTTTTTCCATCATATAACCGGAATAATTGCAACCAGTTTGAAAGTGATGGTCATTTCTACGTTCCGGGCAACCTAGGCTACACCCTAGGGCGTTGCTCTTACAGATTGAATAGACAGGGCCTTAGAAGTTAATGCCCGAAGCATAAAGTGCAATAAAAATACAACAGTTTTTCCATCGTATAAAACGAATAATTTCAACCAGTGTGAATGTTATGGTCATTTCTACATTCGGAGCAACCTAGGCTTCACTCTAGGGCGTTGATCCACCAGATAGGATAGTTAGGGCCTTAGAAGTCAACGCCAGAAGCATAAAATTCAATAAAGATGCAACATTTTTTCCATCGTATAGCAGGAATAACTGCAAACAGTGTGAAAGTACTGGTCACTTCTACGTTCCGGGTAACCTAGGCTTCACTCTAGGGCGTTGTTCCACCAGATCGAACAGTTAGGGCCTAAGAAGGCAACGCCAGAAGCATAAAATACAAAATAAATAGAACAGTTTTTCCATCGTATAAAACGAATAATAGCAACCCGTGTGAAAGTTATGATGATTTCTACGTTCCGGCAACCTAGGCTTCACCCCAGGGCGTTGTTCCACCAGATCGAATAGTTAGGGCCTAAGAAGTGAACGCCAGCAGCATAAAATACAATATAAATACAACAGTTCTTCCATCATATAAAACGAATAATTGCAACCAGTATGAAAGTTATGGTCATTTCTACGTTCCGGGCAACCTAGGCTTCACTCTATGGCGTTCTTCCACCACATCGAATAGGTGCGGCCTCAGATATCAACGCCTGAAGCATAAAATACAATAAAAATACAACAGTCTTTCCGTCCTATAACAGGAATAATTGCAACCCGTGTGAAAGTGATGGTCATTTGTACGTTCCAGCAAACCGAGGCTTCACTCTAGGGCGTTGTTCCACCAGATCGAACAGCTAGGGCCTTAGAAGTCAACGCCCGAAGCATAAAATACAATATAAATATAACAGTCTTTCCATCGTATAGAACGAATAATAGCAACCAGTGTGAAAGTTAACGTCATTTCTACTTTCCGGGCAACCTAGGCTTCACCCTAGGGCGTTGCTCAAACAGATTGAATAGTTAGGGCCTTAGAAGTCAACGCCCGATGCATAAAATACAAAATAAATAGAACAGTTTTTCCATCGTGTAAAACGAATAATTGCTACCGGTGTGAAAGTTATGGTCATTTCTACGTTCCGGTCAACCTAGGCTTCACCGAAGGGCGTTATTCCACCAGATCGAATAGATAGGGCCTAAGAAGTCAACGCCCGAAGCATAAAATACAAAATAAATGGAACAGTTTTTCCATGGTATAAAACGAACACTTGCTACCAGTGTAAAAGTTATGGTCATTTCTACGTTCCGGGCAGCCTAGGCTTTACCCTAGGGCGTTGTTCCACCAGATCGAATAGTTAGGGCCTAAGAAGTGAACGCCAGAAGCATAAAATACAATATAAATACAACAGTTTTTCCATCATATAAAACGAGTAATTGCAACCTGTATGAAAGTTGTGGACATTTCTACTTTCCGGGCAACCCAGGCTACACCCTAGGGCGTTGCTCCAACAGATCGAATAGTTAGTGCCTTAGAAGTCCACGGCCGAAGCATAAAATACAAAATAAATAGAACTGTTTTTCCGTCGTATAAAACGAATAATTGCAACCAGTATGAAAGTTAACGTCATTTCTACGTTCCGGGCAACCTAGGCTTCACACTAGGGCGTTGATCCACCAGATAGAATAGTTAGGGCCTTAGAAGTCAACGCCAGAAGCATAAAATTCAATAAGGATGCAACAGTTTTTCCATCGTATAGCAGGAATAACTGCAAACAGTGTGAAAGTACTGGTCATTTCTACGTTCCGGGTAACCTAGGCTTTACTCTAGGGCGTTGTTCCACCAGATCGAACAGTCAGGGCCTAAGAAGGCAACGCCAGAAGCATAAAATACAATATAAATATAACAGTTTTTCCATCGTATAAAACGAATAATAGCAACCAGTGTGAAAGTTATGGACATTTCTACGTTCCGGGCAACCTAGGCTTCACCCCAGGTAGTTGTTCCAGCAGATCGAATAGTTATTGCCTAAGAAGTGAACGCCAGCAGCATAAAATACAATAAAAATACAACAGTCTTTCCGTCCTATAACAGGAATAATTGCAACCCGTGTGAAAGTGATGGTCATTTGTACGTTCCAGGCAACCTAGGCTTCACTCTAGGGCGTTGTTCCACCAGATCCAACAGCTAGGGCCTTAGAAGTCAACGCCCGAAGCATAAAATACAATATAAATATAACAGTTTTTCCATCGTATAGAACGAATAATAGCAACCAGTGTGAAAGTTAACGTCATTTCTACCTTCCGGGCAACCTAGGCTCTACCCTAGGGCGTTACTCCAACAGATTGAATAGTTAGGGCCTTAGAAGTCAACGCCCGATGCATAAAATACAAAATAAATAGAACAGTTTTTCCATCGTGTAAAACGAATAATTGCTACCGGTGTGAAAGTTATGGTCATTTCTACGTTCCGGTCAACCTAGGCTTCACCGAAGGGCGTTATTCCACCAGATCGAATAGATAGGGCCTAAGATGTCAACGCCCGAAGCATAAAATACAAAATAAATAGAACAGTTTTTCCATGGTATAAAACGAACACTTGTTGCCAGTGTAAAAGTTATGGTCATTTCTACGTTCCGGGCAACCTAGGCTTTACCCTAGGGCGTTGTTCCACCAGATCGAATAGTTAGGGCCTAAGAAGTGAACGCCAGAAGCATAAAATACAATATAGATACAACAGTTTTTCCATCATATAAAACGAGTAATTGCAACCTGTATGAAAGTTGTGGTCATTTCTACTTTCCGGGCAACCCAGGCTACACCCTAGGGCGTTGCTCCAACAGATCGAATAGTTAGTGCCTTGGAAGTCCACGGCCGAAGCATAAAATACAAAATAAATAGAACTGTTATTCCGTCGTATAAAACGAATAATTGCAACCAGTATGAAAGTTAACGTCATTTCTACGTTCCGGGCAACCTAGGCTTCACACTAGGGCGTTGATCCACCAGATAGAATATTTAGGGCCTTAGAAGTCAACGCCAGAAGCATAAAATTCAATAAGGATGCAACAGTTTTTCCATCGTATAGAAGGAATAACTGCAAACAGTGTGAAAATACTGGTCATTTCTACGTTCCGGGTAACCTAGGCTTTACTCTAGGGCGTTGTTCCACCAGATCGAACAGTTAGGGCCTAAGAAGGCAACGCCAGAAGCATAAAATACAATATAAATATAACAGTTTTTCCATCGTATAAAACGAATAATAGCAACCAGTGTGAAAGTTATGGTCATTTCTACGTTCCGGGCAACCTAGGCTTCACCCCAGGTAGTTGTTCCAGCAGATCGAATAGTTAGGGCCTAAGAAGTGAACGCCAGCAGCATAAAATACAATATAAATACAACAGTTCTTCCATCATATAAAACGGGTAATTGCAACCGGTATGAAGGTTATGGTCATTTCTACGTTCCGGGCAACCTAGGCTTCACTCTATTGCGTTCTTCTTCCACATCGAATAGCTACGGCCTCATAAGTCAACGCCTGAAGCATAGAATACAATAAAAATACAACAGTCTTTCCATCCTATAACTGGAATAATTGCAACCCGTGTGAAAGTGATGGTCATCTGTACGTTCCAGGCAACCTAGGCTTCAATCTAGGGCGTTGTTCCACCAGATCGAATTGTTAGGGCCTTAGAAGTCATCGCCAGAAGCATAAAATACAATATAAACACAACAGTTTTTCCAACGTATAAAACGAATAATTGCAACCAGTATGAAAGTTATGGTCATTTCTACGTTCCGGGCAACCTAGGCTTCACTCTATGGCGTTCTTCCACTACATCGAATAGCAACGGCCTCAGAAGTTAATGCCTGAAGCATAAAATACAATAAAAATACAACAGTCTTTCCTGTCCTATAACAGGGATAATTGCAACCCGTGTGAAAGTGATGGTCATTTGTACGTTCCAGGCAACCTAGGATTCACTCTAGGGCGTTGTTCCACCAAATCGAATTGTTAGGGCCTAAGAAGTCAACGCCCGATGCATAAAATACAAAATAAATAGAACAGTTTTTCCATCGTGTAAAACGAATAATTGCTACCGGTGTGAAAGTGATGGTCATTTCTACGTTCCGGGCAACCTAGGCTTCACTCTAGGGCGTTGCTCCACCAGATGGAATAGTTAGTGCCTAAGAAGTCAACGCCCGAAGCATAAAATACAAAATAAATAGAACAGTTTTTCCATCGTGTAAAAC
Source organism: Calliopsis andreniformis (assembly GCF_051401765.1). Classification (NCBI taxonomy): domain Eukaryota; kingdom Metazoa; phylum Arthropoda; class Insecta; order Hymenoptera; family Andrenidae; genus Calliopsis; species Calliopsis andreniformis. Next base: position 3,304,219 of record NW_027480436.1, on the reverse strand, counting down.
GAATAATTGCTACCGGTGTGAAAGTTATGGTCATTTCTACGTTCCGGTCAACCTAGGCTTCACCGAAGGGCGTTATTCCACCAGATCGAATAGATAGGGCCTAAGAAGTCAACGCCCGAAGCATAAAATACAAAATAAATAGAACAGTTTTTCCATGGTATAAAACGAACACTTGTTGCCAGTGTAAAAGTTATGGTCATTTCTACGTTCCGGGCAACCTAGGCTTTACCCTAGGGCGTTGTTCCACCAGATCGAATAGTTAGGGCCTAAGAAGTGAACGCCAGAAGCATAAAATACAATATAGATACAACAGTTTTTCCATCATATAAAACGAGTAATTGCAACCTGTATGAAAGTTGTGGTCATTTCTACTTTCCGGGCAACCCAGGCTACACCCTAGGGCGTTGCTCCAACAGATCGAATAGTTAGTGCCTTGGAAGTCCACGGCCGAAGCATAAAATACAAAATAAATAGAACTGTTATTCCGTCGTATAAAACGAATAATTGCAACCAGTATGAAAGTTAACGTCATTTCTACGTTCCGGGCAACCTAGGCTTCACACTAGGGCGTTGATCCACCAGATAGAATATTTAGGGCCTTAGAAGTCAACGCCAGAAGCATAAAATTCAATAAGGATGCAACAGTTTTTCCATCGTATAGCAGGAATAACTGCAAACAGTGTGAAAATACTGGTCATTTCTACGTTCCGGGTAACCTAGGCTTTACTCTAGGGCGTTGTTCCACCAGATCGAACAGTTAGGGCCTAAGAAGGCAACGCCAGAAGCATAAAATACAATATAAATATAACAGTTTTTCCATCGTATAAAACGAATAATAGCAACCAGTGTGAAAGTTATGGTCATTTCTACGTTCCGGGCAACCTAGGCTTCACCCCAGGTAGTTGTTCCAGCAGATCGAATAGTTAGGGCCTAAGAAGTGAACGCCAGCAGCATAAAATACAATATAAATACAACAGTTCTTCCATCATATAAAACGGGTAATTGCAACCGGTATGAAGGTTATGGTCATTTCTACGTTCCGGGCAACCTAGGCTTCACTCTATTGCGTTCTTCCACCACATCGAATAGCTACGGCCTCATAAGTCAACGCCTGAAGCATAGAATACAATAAAAATACAACAGTCTTTCCATCCTATAACTGGAATAATTGCAACCCGTGTGAAAGTGATGGTCATCTGTACGTTCCAGGCAACCTAGGCTTCAATCTAGGGCGTTGTTCCACCAGATCGAATTGTTAGGGCCTTAGAAGTCATCGCCAGAAGCATAAAATACAATATAAACACAACAGTTTTTCCAACGTATAAAACGAATAATTGCAACCAGTATGAAAGTTATGGTCATTTCTACGTTCCGGGCAACCTAGGCTTCACTCTATGGCGTTCTTCCACTACATCGAATAGCAACGGCCTCAGAAGTTAATGCCTGAAGCATAAAATACAATAAAAATACAACAGTCTTTCCTGTCCTATAACAGGGATAATTGCAACCCGTGTGAAAGTGATGGTCATTTGTACGTTCCAGGCAACCTAGGATTCACTCTAGGGCGTTGTTCCACCAAATCGAATTGTTAGGGCCTAAGAAGTCAACGCCCGATGCATAAAATACAAAATAAATAGAACAGTTTTTCCATCGTGTAAAACGAATAATTGCTACCGGTGTGAAAGTGATGGTCATTTCTACGTTCCGGGCAACCTAGGCTTCACTCTAGGGCGTTGCTCCACCAGATGGAATAGTTAGTGCCTTAGAAGTCAACGCCAGAAGCATAAAATACAATATAAATAGAACAGTTTTTCCATGGTATAAAACGAACACTTGCTACCAGTGTAAAAGTTATGGTCATTTCTACGTTCCGGGCAACCTAGGCTTTACCCTAGGGCGTTGTTTCACCAGATCGAATAGTTAGGGCCTAAGAAGTGAACGCCAGAAGCATAAAATACAATATAAATACAACAGTTTTTCCATCATATAAAACGAGTAATTGCAACCTGTATGAAAGTTGTGGTCATTTCTACTTTCCGGGCAACCCAGGCTACACCCTATGGCGTTGCTCCAACAGATCGAATAGCAACGGCCTCAGAAGTCAACGCCTGAAGCATAAAACACAATAAAAATGCAACAGTCTTTCCGTCCTATAACAGGAATAATTGCAACCCGTGTGAAAGTGATGGTCATTTCTACGTTCCGGGCAACCTAGGCTTCACTCTAGAGCGTTGCTCCACCAGATCGAATAGTTAGTGCCTTAGAAGTCAACGCGAGAAGCATAAAATACAAAATAAATAGAACAGTTTTTCCATGGTGTAAAACGAATAATTGCTACCGGTGTGAAAGTTATGGTCATTTCTACGTTCCGGTCAACCTAGGCTTCACTCTAGGGCGTTGCTCCACCAGATCGAATAGTTAGTGCCTTAGAAGTCAACGCCAGAAGCATAAAATACAATATAAATACAACAGTCTTTCCATCGTATAAAACGAATAATTGCTACCAGTATGGAAGTGATGGTCATTTCTACGTTCCGGGCAACCTAGGCCTCACTCTAGCGCGTTGTTCCACCAGACTGAATAATTAGGGCCTAAGAAGTGAACGCCAGCAGCATAAAATACAATATAAATACAACAGTTTTTCCATCATATAAAACGAATAATTGCAACCAGCATGAAAGTTATGGTCATTTCTACGTTCCGGGCAACCTAGGCTTCATTCTATGGCGTTCTTCCACGACATCCAATAGCAACGGCCTCAGAAGTCAACGCCTGAAGCATAAAATACAATAAAAATGCAACAGTCTTTCCGTCCTATAACAGGAATAATTGCAACCCGTGTGAAAGTTATGGCCATTTCTAGGTTCCGGGCAACCTAGGCTTCACCCTAGGGCGTTGTTCCACCAGATCGGACAGTTAGGGCCTAAGAAGTGAACGCCAGAAGCATAAAATACAATATAAATACAACAGTTTTTCCATCGTATGAAATGAGTAATTGCAACCAGTATGAAAGTTGTGGTCATTTCTACTTTCCGGGCAACCCTGGCTACACCCTAGGGCGTTGCTCCAACAGATCGAATAGTTGGGCCTAAGAAGTGAACGCCAGAAGCATAAAATACAATATAAATACAACAGTTTTTCCATCATATAAAACGAGTAATTGCAACCAGTATGAAAGTTGTTGTCATTTCTACTTTCCGGGCAACCCAGGCTACACCCTAGGGCGTTGCTCCACCAGATCGAATAGTTAGTGCCTTAGAAGTCCACGGCCGAAGCATAAAATACAAAATAAATAGAACTGTTTTTCCGTCGTATAAAACGAATAATTTCAACCAGTGTGAAAGTGATGGTCATTTCTACGTTCCGGGCAACCTAGCCTTCACTCTAGAGCGTTGCTCCACCAGATCGAATAGTTAGTGCCTTAGAAGTCAACGCCAGAAGCATAAAATACAATATAAATACAACATTTTTTCCATCATATAAAACGAATAATTGCAACCAGTATGAAAGTTATGGTCATTTCTACGTTCCGGGCAACCCAGGCGTCACCATAGGGCGTTATTCCACCAGATCGAATAGTTAGGGCCTAAGAAGTTAACGCCCGGAGCATAAAATACAGAATAAATAGAACAGTTTTTCCATGGTATAAAACGAACACTTGCTACCAGTGTGAAAGTTATGGTCATTTCTACGTTCCGGGCAACCTAGGCTACACCCCAGGTAGTTGTTCCAGCAGATCGAATAGTTAGTGCCTAAGAAGTGAACGCCAGCAGCATAAAATACAATAGAAATACAACAGTTCTTCCATCATATAAAACGGGTAATTGCAACCAGTATGAAGGTTATGGTCATTTCTACGTTCCGGGCAATCTAGGCTTCACTCTATTGCGTTCTTCCACCACATCGAATAGCTACGGCCTCAGAAGTCAACGCCTGAAGCATAGAATACAGTAAAAATACAACAGTCTTTCCATCCTATAACTGGAATAATTGCAACCCGTGTGAAAGTGATGGTCATTTGTACGTTCCAGGCAACCTAGGCTTCACTCTAGGGCGTTGTTCCACCTGATCGAATTGTTAGGGCCTGAGAAGTCAACGCCAGAAGCATAAGATACAATATAAATATAACAGTTTTGCCATCGTATAGAACGAATAATAGCATCCAGTGTGAAAGTTATGGTCATTTCTACGTTCCGGGCAACCTAGGCTTCACTCTAGGGCGTTGCTCCACCAGATCAAACAGTTAGTTCCTTAGAAGTCAACACCCGAAGCATAAAATACAAAATAAATAGAACAGTTTTTCCATGGTATAAAACGAACACTTGCTACCAGTGTAAAAGTTATGGCCATTTCTACGTTCCGGGCAACCTACGCTTCACCCTAGGGCGTTGTTCAACCAGATAGAATAGTTAGGGCCTAAGAAGTGAACTCCAGAAGCATAAAATACAATATATATACAACAGTTTTTCCATCATATAAAACGAGTAATTGCAACCAGTATGAAAGTTGTTGTCATTTCTACTTTCCGGGCAACCCAGGCTACACCCTAGGGCGTTGCTCCAACAGATCGAATAGTTAGTGCCTTAGAAGTCCACGGCCGAAGCATAAAATACAAAATAAATAGAACTGTTTTTCCGTCGTATAAAACGAATAATTTCAACCAGTGTGAAAGTGATGGTCATTTCTACGTTCCGGGCAACCTAGGCTTCACTCTAGGGCGTTGCTCCACCAGATCGAATAGTTAGGGCCTTAGAAGTCAACGCCAGAATCATAAAATACATTAAAGATGCAACAGCTTTTCCATCGTATTAAACGAATAGTTTCAACCAGTGTGAATGTTATGGTCATTTCTACATTCCGAGCAACCTAGGCTTCACTCTAGGGCGTTGATCCAACAGATTGAATAGTTAGGGCGTTAGGAGTCAACGCCCGAAGCATAAAATACAATATAAATATAACAGTCTTTCCATCATATAACAGGAGTAATAGCAACCAGTTTGAAAGTGATGGTCATTTCTACGTTCCGGGCAACCTAGGCTTCACTCTAGAGCGTTGCTCCACCAGATCGAATAGTTAGTGCCTTAGAAGTCAACGCCAGAAGCATAAAATACAATATAAATACAACAGTTTTTCCATCATATAAAACGAATAATTGCAACCAGTATGAAAGCTATGGTCATTTCTACGTTCCGGGCAACCCAGGCTTCACCATAGGGCGTTATTCCACCAGATTGAATAGTTAGGGCCTAACAAGTCAACGCCCGGAGCATAAAATACAAAATAAATAGAACAGTTTTTCCATGGTATAAAACGAACACTTGCTACCAGTGTAAAAGTTATGGCCATTTCTACGTTCCGGGCAACCTACGCTTCACCCTAGGGCGTTGTTCAACCAGATAGAATAGTTAGGGCCTTAGAAGTCAACGCCAGAAGCATAAAATTCAATAAAGATGCAACAGTATTTCCATCGTATAGCAGGAATAACTGCAAACAGTGTGAAAGTACTGGTCATTTCTACGTTCCGGGTAACCTAGGCTTCACTCTAGGGCGTTGTTCCACCAGATCGAACAGTTAGGGCCTAAGAACGCAATGCCAGAAGCATAAAATACAATATAAATATAACAGTTTTTCCATCGTATAAAACGAAAAATAGCAACCAGTGTGAAAGTGATGGTCATTTCTACGTTCCGGGCAACCCAGGCTTCACTCTAGGGCGTTGCTCCAACAGATTGAATAGTTCGGGCCTTAGGAGTCAACGCCCGAAGCATAAAATACAACATAATTACAACAGTTTTTCCATCATATAACAGGTATAATTGCAACCAGTTTGAAAGTGATGGTCATTTCTACTTTCCGGGCAACCTAGGCTTCACTCTAGGGCGTTGCTCCACCAGATCGAATAGTTAGTGCCTTAGAAGTCAACGCCAAAAGCATAAAATACAATATAAACGCAACAGTTTTTCCAACGTATAAAACGAATAATTGCAACCAGTATGAAAGTTATGGTCATTTCTTCGTTCTGGGGAACCTAGGCTTCACTCTATGGCGTTCTTCCACTACGTCGAATAGCAACGGCCTCAGAAGTCAATGCCTGAAGCATAAAATACAATAAAAATACAACAGTCTTTCCGTCCTATAACAGGGATAATTGCAACCCGTGTGAAAGTGATGGTCATTTGTACGTTCCAGGCAACCTAGGCTTCACTCTAGGGCGTTGTTCCACCAGATCGAATAGTTAGGGCCTTAGAACTCAACGCCAGAAGCATAAAATACCATAAAGATGCAACATCTTTTCCATCGTATAAAACGAATAATTGCACCCAGTGTGAAAGTTATTGTCATTTCTACTTTCCGCGCAACCTAGGCTTCACCCTAGGGCGTTGCTCCAACAGATTGAATAGTTAGGACCTTAGAAGTCAACGCCAGGAGCATAAAATACAATATAAACACAACAGTTTTTCCATCGTATAAAACGAATAATTGCTACCAGTTTGGAAGTGATGGTCATTTCTACGTTCCGGGCAACCTAGGCCTCACTCTAGGGCGTTGTTCCACCAGATTGAATAGTTAAGGCCTTAGAAGTCAACGCCCGAAGCATTAAATACAAAATAAATAGAACTGTTTTTCCATCGTATAAAACGAATAATTGCAACCAGTATGAAAGTTAACGTCCTTTCTACTTTCCGGGCAACCTAGGCTTCACCCTAGGGCGTTGCTCCAACAGATTGAATAGTTAGGGCCTTAGAAGTCAACGCCCGATGCATAAAATACAAAATAAATAGAACAGTTTTTCCATCGTGTAAAACGAATAATTGCTACCGGTGTGAAAGTTATGGTCATTTCCACGTTCCGGTCAACCTAGGCTTCACCATAGGGCGTTATTCCACCAGATCGAATGGTTAGGGCCTAAGAAGTGAACGCCAGAAGCATAAAATACAATATAAATACAACTGTTATTCCATCATACAAAACGAATAGTTGCAACGAGTATGAAAGCTAGGGTCATTTCTACTTTACGGGCAACCTAGGCTACACCCTAGGGCGTTGCTCTTACAGATTGAATAGTTAGGGCCTTAGAAGTTAATGCCCGAAGCATAAAATACAAAATAAATAGAACTGTTTTTCCGTCGTATAAAACGAATAATTGCTACCAGTATGGAAGTGATGGTCTTTTCTACGTTCCGGGCAACCTAGGCCTCACTCTAGGGCGTTGTTCCACCAGATCGAATAGTTAGGGCCTAAGAAATCAACGCCAGAAGCATAAAATACAATATAAATATAACAGTTTTTCCATCGTATAAAACGAATAATTTCAACCAGTGTGAATGTTATGGTCAATTCTACATTCCGAGCAACCTAGGCTTCACTCTAGGGCCTTGATCCACCAGATAGAATAGTTAGGGCCTTAGAAGTCAACGCCAGAAGCATAAAATTCAATAAAGATGCAACAGTATATCCATCGTATAGCAGGAATAACTGCAAACAGTGTGAAAGTACTGGTCATTTCTACGTTCCGGGTAACCTAGGCTTCACTCTAGGGCGTTGTTCCACCAGATCGAATAGTTAGGGCCTAAGAAGTGAGCGAAAGCAGCATAAAATACAATATAAATACAACAGTTCTTCCATCAGGTAAAACGAATAATTGCAACCAGTATGAAAGTTATGGTCGTTTCTACGTTCCGGGCAACCTAGGCTTCACTCTATGGCGTTCTTCCACCACATCGAATAGCTGCGGCCACAGAAGTCAACGCCTGAAGCATAAAATACAATAAAAATACAACAGTCTTTCCATCCCATAACAGAAATAATTGCAACCATTGTGAAAGTGATGGTCATTTGTACGTTCCAGGCAACCTAGGCATCACTCTAGGGCGTTGTTCCACCAGATCGAATTGTTAGGGCCTAAGAAGTCAACGCCAGAAGCATAAGATACAATATAAATGTAATAGTTTTTCCATCGTATAGAACGAATAGTAGCAACCAGTGTGAAAGTTATGGTCATTTCTACGTTCCGGGCAACCTATGCTTCACCCTAGGGCGTTGATCCACCAAATCGAATAGTTAGGGCCTAAGAAGTGAACGCCAGAAGCATAAAATACAATATAAATACAACAGTTTTTCCACCATATAAAACGAATAATTGCTACCAGTATGGAAGTGGTGGTCATTTCTACGTTCCGGGCAACCTAGGCCTCACTCTAGGGCGTTGTTCCACCAGATCGAATAGTTAGGGCCTAAGTAATCAACGCCAGAAGCATAAAATACAATATAAATATAACAGTTTTTCCATCGTATAAAACGAATAAGTTCAACCAGTGTGAATGTTATGGTCATTTCTACATTCCGAGCAACCTAGGCTTCACTCTAGGGCCTTGATCCACCAGATAGAATAGTTAGGGCCTTAGAAGTCAACGACAGAAGCATAAAATTCAATAAAGATGCAACAGTATTTCCATCGTATAGCAGGAATAACTGCAAACAGTGTGAAAGTACTGGTCATTTCTACGTTCCGGGTAACCTAGGCTTCACCCTAGGGCGTTGTTCCACCAGATCAAATAGTTAGGGGCTAAGAAGTGAACGCCAGAAGCATAAAATAAAATATAAATCCAACAGTTTTTCCATCGTATAAAACGAATAATTGCAACCAGTATGAAAGCTATGGTCATTTCTACGTTCCGGGCAACCTAGGCTTCACTCTATGGCGTTCTTCCACTACATCGAATAGCAACGGCCTCAGAAGTCAACGCCTGAAGCATAAAATACAATAAAAATACAACAGTCTTTCCGTCCAATAACAGGAATAATTGCAACCCGTATGAAAGTGATGGTCATTTATACGTTCCGGGCAACCTAGGCTTCACTCTAGGGCGATGTTCCACCAGATCGAATTGTTAGGGCCTAAGAAGTCATCGCCAGAAGCATAAGATAGTATATAAATATAACAGTTTTTCCATCGTATAGAACGAATAATAGCAACCAGTGTGAAAGTTATGGTCACTTCTACGTCCCGGGCAACCTAGGCTTCACACTAGGGCGTTGCTCCACCAGACGAAACAGTTAGGGCCTTAGAACTCAACGCCCGAAGCATAAAATACAAATTAAATAGAACAGTTTTTCCATTGTATAAAACGAATAATAGCAACCAGTGTGAAAGTTATGGTCATTTCTACGTTCCGGGCAACCTAGGCTTCACTCCAGGGCGTTGCTCCACCAGGTCAAACAGCTAGGTCCTTAGAAGTCAACTCCCGAAGCATAAAATACAAAATAAATAGAACAGTTTTTCCATAGTATAAAACGAATAATAGCAACCAGTGTGAAAGTTATGATGATTTCTACGTTCCTGCAACCTAGGCTTCACGCCGGGGCGTTGTTCCACCAGATCGAATAGTTAGGGCCTAAGAAGTGAACGCCAGCAGCATAAAATACAATATAAATACTACAGTTCTTCCATCATATAAAACGAATAATTGCAACCAGTATGAAAGTTATGGTCATTTCTACGTTCCGGGCAATCTAGTCTTCACTCTATGGCGTTCTTCCACCACATCGAATAGCTGCGGCCTCAGAAGTCAACGCCTGAAGCATAAAATACAATAAAAATACAACAGTCTTTCCATCCTATAACAGGAATAATTGCAACCCGTGTGAAAGTGATGGTCATTTCTACGTTCCGGGCAACCTAGGCTTCACTCTAGAGCGTTGCTCCACCAGATCGAATAGTTAGTGCCTTAGAAGTCAACGCCAGAAGCATAAAATACAAAATAAATAGAACAGTTTTTCCATGGTATAAAACGAACACTTGCTACCAGGGTAAAAGTTATGGCCATTTCTACTTTCCGGGCAACGTAGGCTTCACGCCTAGGGCGTTGCTCCACCAGATCAAACAGTTAGGGCCTTAGAAGTCAACGCCCGAAGCATAAAATACAAAATAAATAGAACAGTTTTTCCATGGTATAAAACGAACAATTGCTACCAGTGTAAAAGTTATTGTCATTTCTACGTTCCGGGCAACCTAGGCTTCACCCTAGGGCGTTGTTCCACCAGATCGAATAGTTAGGGCCTAAGAAGTGAACGCCAGAAGCATAAAATACAATCTAAATACAACAGTTTTTCCATCATATAAAACGAGTAATTGAAACCAGTATGAAAGTTGTGGTCAATTCTACTTTCCGGGCAACCCAGGCTACACCCTAGGGCGTTGCTCCAACAGATCGAATAGTTAGTGCTTTAGAAGTCAACGCCCGAAGCATAAAATACAAAATAAATAGAACAGTTTTTCCATAGTATAAAACGAATAATAGCATCCAGTTTGAAAGTTATGATCATTTCAACGTTCCGGCAACCTAGGCTTCACCCCAGGGCGTTGTTCCACCAGATCGAATAGTTAGGGCCTAAGAAGTGAACGAAAGCAGCATAAAATACAATATAAATACAACAGTTCTTCCATCATGTAAAACGAATAATTGCAACCAGTATGAAAGTTATGGTCATTTCTACGTTCCGGGCAACCTAGGCTTCACTCTATGGCGTTCTTCCACCACATCGAATAGCTGCGGCCTCAGAAGTCAACGCCTGAAGCATAAAATACAATAAAAATACAACAGTCTTTCCATCCCATAACAGGAATAATTGCAACCCTTGTGAAAGTGATGGTCATTTGTACGTTCCAGGCAACCTAGGCATCTCTCTAGGGCGTTGTTCCACCAGATCGAATTGTTAGGGCCTAAGAAGTCAACGCCAGAAGCATAAGATACAATATAAATATAATTGTTTTTCCACCGTATAGAACGAATAATAGCAACCAGTGTGAAAGTTATGGTCATTTCTACGTTCCGGGCAACCTAGGCTTCACCCTAGGGCGTTGATCCACCAAAGCGAATAGTTAGGGCCTAAGTAGTGAACGCCAGAAGCATAAAATACAATATAAATACAACAGTTTTTCCACCATATAAAACGAGTAATTGCAACCAGTATGAAAGTTGTGGTCATTTCTACTTTCCGGGTAACCCAGGCTACACCCTAGGGCGTTGCTCCAACAGATCGAATAGTTAGTGCCTTAGAAGTCCACGGCCGAAGCATAAAATACAATATAAATATAACAGTTTTTCCATCGTATAAAACGAATAATTGCAACCAGTATGAAAGTTATGGTCATTTCTACGTTCCGGGCAACCTGGGCTACACCCGAGGGCGTTGCTCCAACAGATTGAATAGTTAGGGCCTTAGAAGTCAATGCCCGAAACATAAAACGCAATAAAAATACAACAGTTTTTCCATCGTATAAAAGGATTAATTGCAACCAGTTTGAAAGTGATGGTCATTTTCTACGTTCCGGGCAACCTAGGCTTCACTCTAGGGCGTTGCTCCACCAGATCGAATAGTTAGGGCCTTAGAAGTCAACGCCAGAATCATAAAATACAATGAAGATGCAACAGCTTTTCGATCGTATAAAACGAATAATTGCAACCAGTATGAAAGTTATGGTCATTTCTACGTTCCGGGCAACCCAGACTTCACTCTATGGCGTTCTTCCACCACATCGAATAGCTACGGCCTCAGAAGTCAACGCCTGAAGCATAAAATACAATAAAAATACAACAGTCCTTCCATCCTATAACAGGAATAATTGCAACCATTTTGAAAGTGATAGTCATTTCTACGTTCCGGGCTACCTAGACCTCACTCTAGTGCGTTGTTCCACCAGGTTGAATAGTTAGGGCCTAAGAAATCAACGCCAGAAGCATAAAATACAATATAAATATAACAGTTTTTCCATCGTATAAAATGAATAATTGCAAACATTGCGAAAGTAATGGTCATTCCACGTCCCGGGCAACCTAGGCGTCACTCTAGTGCGTTGATCCACCACATCTAATAGCTCCGGCCTTAGACGTCAACGACAGAAGCATAAAATACAATAAAGATGCAACAGCTTTTCCATCGTATAAAACGAATAATTGCACCCAGTGTGAAAGTTATTGCCATTTCTACTTTCCGCGCAACCTAGGCTTCACCCTAGGGCGTTGCTCCAACAGATTGAATAGGTAGGACCTTAGAATTCAACGCCAGAAGAATAAAATTCAATATAAACACAACAGTTTTTCCATCGTATAAAACGAATAATTGCTACTAGTATGGAAGTGATGGTCATTTCTACGTTCCGGGCAACCTAGGCCTCACTCTAGGGCGTTGTTCCACCAGATTGAGTAGTTAGGGCCTAAGAAATCAACGCCAGAAGCATAAAATACAATATAAATATAACAGTTTTTCCATCGTATAAAACGAATAATTGCAACCAGTATGAATGTTATGGTCATTTCTACGTTCCGGGCAACCTAGGCCTCACACTATGGCGTTCTTCAACCACATCGAATAGTGACGGCCTCAGAAGTCAACGCCTGAAGCATAAAATACAATAAAAATACAACAGTCTTTCCATCCTATAACAGGAATAATTGCAACCCGTGTGAAAGTGATGGTCATTTGTACGTTCCAGGCAACATAGGCTTCACTCTAGGGCGTTGTTCCACCAGATCGAATTGTTAGGGCCTAAGAAGTCAACGCCAGAAGCATAAGATACACTATAAATGTAACAGTTTTTCCATCGTATAGAACGAATAATAGCATCCAGTTTGAAAGTTATGGTCATTTCTACGTTCCGGGCAACCTAGGCTTCACTCTAGGGCGTTGCTCCACCAGATCAAACAGTTAGTTCCTTAGAAGTCAACGCCCGAAGCATAAAATACAAAATAAATAGAACAGCTTTTCCATCGTATAAAACGAATAATAGCAACCAGTGTGAAAGTTATGGTCATTTCTACGTTCCGGCAACCTAGGCTTCACCCCAGGGCGTTGTTCCACCAGATCGAATAGTTAGGGCCTAAGAAGTGAACGCCAGAAGCATAAAATACAATATAAATACAACAGTTTTTCTAGCATATAAAACGAGTAAATGCAACCAGTATGACAGTTGTGGTCATTTCTACTTTCCGGGCAACCTGGGCTACACCCCAGGGCGTTGCTCCAACAGATTGAATAGTTAGGGCCTTAGAAGTCAATGCCCGAAACATAAAACGCAATAAAAATACAACAGTTTTTCCATCGTATAAAAGGATTAATTGCAACCAGTTTGAAAGTGATGGTCATTTCTACGTTCCGGGCAACCTAGGCTTCACTCTAGGGCGTTGCTCCACCAGATCGAATAGTTAGGGCCTTAGAAGTCAACGCCAGAATCATAAAATACAATGAAGATGCAACAGCTTTTCCATCGTATTAAACGAATAATTTCAGCCAGTGTGAAAGTTATGGTCATTTCTACATTCCGAGCAACCTAGGCTTCACGCTAGGGCGTTGATCCAACAGATTGAATAGTTAGGGCCTTAGCAGTCAACGCCCGAAGCATAAAATACAATATAAATACAACAGTTTTTCCATCATCTAACAGGAATAATTGCATCCAGTTTGAAAGTGATGGCCAATTCTACGTTCCGCGCAACCTAGGCTTCACTCCAGGGCGTTGCTCCACCAGATCGAATAGTTACGGCCTAAGAAGACAACGCCAGAATCATAAAATACAATAAAGATGCAACAGCTTCTCCATCGTATTAAACGAATAATTTCAACCAGTGTGAATGTTATGGTCATTTCTACATTCCGAGCAACCTAGGCTTCACTCTAGGACGTTGATCCAACAGATTGAATAGTTAGGGCCTTAGCAGTCAACGCCCGAAGCATAAAATACAATATAAATACAACAGTTTTTCCATCATATAACAGGAATAATTGCAACCAGTTTGAAAGTGATGGTCATTTCTACGTTCCGGGCAACCTAGGCATCACTCTAGAGCGTTGTTCCACCAGATCGAACAGTTAGGGCCTAAGAAGTGAACGCCAGCAGCATAAAATACAATATAAATACAACAGTTCTTCCATCATATAAAATGAATAATTGCAACCAGTTTGAAAGTGATGGTCATTTCTACGTTCCGGGCAACCTAGGCTTCACTCTAGGGCGTTGCTCCACCAGATCGAATAGTTAGGGCCTTAGAAGTCAACGCCAGAATCATAAAATACAATGAAGATGCAACAGCTTTTCGATCGTATCAAACGAATAATAGCAACCAGTATGAAAGTTATGGTCATTTCTACGTTCCGGGCAACCCAGGCTTCACTCTATGGCGTTCTTCCACCACATCGAATAGGTACGGCCTCAGAAGTCAACGCCTGAAGCATAAAATACAATAAAAATATAACAGTCTTTCCATCCTATAACAGGAATAATTGCAACCAGTTTGAAAGTGATGGTCATTTCTACGTTCCGGGGAACCTAGGCTTCACTCTAGGGCGTTGCTCCACCAGATCGAATAGTTAGTGCCTTAGAAGTCAACGCCAGAAGCATAAAATTCAATATAAACACAACAGTTTTTCCATCGTATAAAACGAATAATTGCTACCAGTATGGAAGTGATGGTCATTTCTACGTTCCGGGCTACCTAGGCCTCACTCTAGGGCGTTGTTCCACCAGGTTGAATAGTTAGGGCCTAAGAAATCAAAGCCAGAAGCATAAAATACAATATAAATGTAACAGTTTTTCCATCGTATAAAACGAATAATTTCAACCAATGTGAATGTTATGGTCATTTATACATTCGGAGCAACCTACGCTTCACTCTAGGGCGTTGGTCCACCAGATAGAATAGTTAGGAACTTAGAAGTCAACGCCAGAAGCATAAAATTCAATAAAGATGCAACAGTTTTTCCATCGTATAGCAGGAATAACTGCAAACAGTGTGAAAGTACTGGTCATTTCCACGTTCCGGGTAACCTAGGCTTCACTCTAGGGCGTTGTTCCACCAGTTCGAACAGTTAGGGCCTAAGAAGGCAACGCCAGAAGCATAAAATACAAAATAAATAGAACAGTTTTTCCGTCGTATAAAACGAATAATAGCAACCAGTCTGAAAGTTATGATCATTTCTACGTTCCGGCAACCTAGGCTTCACCCCAGGGCGTTGTTCCACCAGATCGAATTGTTTGGGCCTAAGAAGTGAACGCCAGCAGCATAAAATACAATATAAATACAACAGTTCTTCCATCATATAAAACGAATAATTGCAACCAGTATGAAAGTTATGGTCATTTCTACGTTCCGGGCAACCTAGGCCTCACCCTATGGCGTTCTTCAACCACATCGAATAGCTGCGGCCTCAGAAGTCAACGCCTGAAGCATAAAATACAATAAAAATACAACAGTCTTTCCATCCTATAACAGGAATAATTGCAACCCGTGTGAAAGTGAAGGTCATTTGTACGTTCCAGGCAACATAGGCTTCACTCTAGGGCGTTGTTCCACCAGATCGAATTGTTAGGGCCTAAGAAGTCAACGCCAGAAGCATAAGATACACTATAAATATAACAGTTTTTCCATCGTATAGAACGAATAATAGCATCCAGTTTGAAAGTTATGGTCATTTCTACGTTCCGGGCAACCTAGGCTTCACTCTAGGGCGTTGCTCCACCAGATCAAACAGTTAGTTCCTTAGAAGTCAACGCCCGAAGCATAAAATACAAAATAAATAGAACAGCTTTTCCATCGTATAAAACGAATAATAGCAACCAGTGTGAAAGTTATGGTCATTTCTACGTTCCGGCAACCTAGACTTCACCCCAGGGCGTTGTTCCACCAGATCGAATAGTTAGGGCCTAAGATGTGAACGCCAGAAGCATAAAATACAAAATAAATAGAACAGTTTTTCCATCGTATAAAAGGATTAATTGCAACCAGTTTGAAAGTGATGGTCATTTCTACGTTCCGGGCAACCTAGGCTTCACTCTAGGGCGTTGCTCCACCAGATCGAATAGTTACGGCCTAAGAAGACAACGCCAGAATCATAAAATACAATAAAGATGCAACAGCTTCTCCATCGTATTAAACGAATAATTTCAACCAGTGTGAATGTTATGGTCATTTCTACATTCCGAGCAACCTAGGCTTCACACTAGGACGTTGATCCAACAGATTGAATAGTCAGGAACTTAGAAGTCAACGCCAGAAGCATAAAATTCAATAAAGATGCAACAGATTTTCCATCGTATAGCAGGAATAACTGCAAACAGTGTGAAAGTACTGGTCATTTCCACGTTCCGGGTAACCTAGGCTTCACTCTAGGGCGTTGTTCCACCAGTTCGAACAGTTAGGGCCTAAGAAGGCAACGCCAGAAGCATAAAATACAATATAAATAGAACAGTTTTTCCGTCGTATAAAACGAATAATAGCAACCAGTGTGAAAGTTATGATCATTTCTACGTTCCGGCAACCTAGGCTTCACCCCAGGGCGTTGTTCCACCAGATCGAATTGTTTGGGCCTACGAAGTGAACGCCAGCAGCATAAAATACAATATAAATACAACAGTTCTTCCATCATATAAAAAGATTAATTGCAACCAGTATGAAAGTTATGGTCATTTCTACGTTCCGGGCAACCTAGGCCTCACTCTATGGCGTTCTTCAACCACATCGAATAGCTGCGGCCTCAGAAGTCAACGCCTGGAGCATAAAATACAATAAAAATCCAACAGTCTTTCCATCCTATAACAGGAATAATTGCAACCCTTGTGAAAGTGATGATCATTTGTACGTTGCAGGCAACATAGGGATCACTCTAGGGCGTTGTTCCACCAGATCGAATTGTTAGGGCCTAAGAAGTCAACGCCACAAGCATAAGATACAATATTAATACAACAGTCTTTCCATCCTATAACAGGAATAATTGCAACCCGTGTGAAAGTGATGGTCATTTGTACGTTCCAGGCAACATAGGCTTCACTCTAGGGCGTTGTTCCACCAGATCGAATTGTTAGGGCCTAAGATGTGAACGCCAGAAGAATAAAATACAAAATAAATAGAACAGTTTTTCCATCGTATAAAAGGATTAATTGCAACCAGTTTGAAAGTGATGGTCATTTCTACGTTCCGGGCAACCTAGGCTTCACTCTAGGGCGTTGCTCCACCAGATCGAATAGTTACGGCCTAAGAAGACAACGCCAGAATCATAAAATACAATAAAGATGCAACAGCTTCTCCATCGTATTAAACGAATAATTTCAACCAGTGTGAATGTTATGGTCATTTTCTACGTTCTGGGCAACCTAGGCTTCACTCTAGGGCGTTGCTCCACCAGATCGAATAGTTAGGGCCTTAGAAGTCAACGCCAGAATCATAAAATACAATGAAGATGCAACAGCTTTTCCATCGTATTAAACGAATAATTTCAGCCAGTGTGAAAGTTATGGTCATTTCTACATTCCGAGCAACCTAGGCTTCACGCTAGGGCGTTGATCCAACAGATTGAATAGTTAGGGCCTTAGCAGTCAACGCCCGAAGCATAAAATACAATATAAATACAACAGTTTTTCCATCGTATAGCAAGAATAACTGCAAACAGTGTGAAAGTACTGGCCATTTCTACGTTCCGGGTAACCTAGGCTTCACTCTAGGGCGTTGTTCCACCAGATCGAACAGTTAGGGCCTAAGAAGGCAACGCCAGAAGCATAAAATACAATATAAATATAACAGATTTTCCATCGTATAAAACGAATAATAGCAACCAGTGTGAAAGTTATGGTCATTTCTACGTTCCGGGCAACCTAGGCTTCACCCCAGGTCGTTGTTCCACCAGATCGAATAGTTAGGGCCTAAGAAGTGAACGCCAGCAGCTTAAAATACAATATAAATACAACAGTTCTTCCATCATATAAAACGAATAATTGCAACCAGTATGAAAGTTATGGTCATTTCTACGTTCCGGGCAACCTAGGCCTCACTCTATGGCGTTCTTCAACCACATCGAATAGTGACGGCCTCAGAAGTCAACGCCTGAAGCATAAAATACAATAAAAATACAACAGTCTTTCCATCCTATAACAGGAATAATTGCAACCCGTGTGAAAGTGATGGTCATTTGGACGCTCCAGGCAACAGAGGCTTCACTCTAGGGCGTTGTTCCACCAGATCGAATTGTTAGGGCCTAAGAAGTCAACGCCAGAAGCATAAGATACAATATAAATATAACAGTCTTTCCATCGTATAGAACGAATAATAGCATCCAGTTTGAAAGTTATGGTCATTTCTACGTTCCGGGCAACCTAGGCTTCACTCTAGAGCGTTGCTCCACCAGATCAAACAGTTAGTTCCTTAGAAGTCAACGCCCGAAGCATAAAATACAAAATAAATAGAACAGCTTTTCCATCGTATAAAACGAATAATAGAAACCAGTGTGAAAGTTATGGTCATTTCTACATTCCGGCAACCTAGGCTTCACCCCAGGGCGTTGTTCCACCAGATCGAATAGTTAGGGCCTAAGAAGTGAACGCCAGAAGCATAAAATACAATATAAATACAACAGTTTTTCTATCATATAAAACGAGTAAATGCAACCAGTATGAAAGTTGTGGTCATTTCTACTTTCCGGGCAACCTGCGCTACACCCGAGGGCGTTGCTCCACCAGATCGAATAGTTACGGCCTAAGAAGACAACGCCAGAATCATAAAATACAATAAAGATGCAACAGCTTCTCCATCGTATTAAACGAATAATTTCAACCAGTGTGAAAGTTATGGTCATTTCTACATTCCGAGCAACCTAGGCTTCACGCTAGGGCGTTGATCCAACAGATTGAATAGTTAGGGCCTTAGAAGTCAACGCCAGAATCATAAAATACAATGAAGATGCAACAGCTTTTCGATCGTATAAAACGAATAATTGCAACCAGTATGAAAGTTATGGTCATTTCTACGTTCCGGGCAACCCAGGCTTCACTCTATGGCGTTCTTCCACCACATCGAATAGGTACGGCCTCAGAAGTCAACGCCTGAAGCATAAAATACAATAAAAATACAACAGTCTTTCCATCCTATAACAGGAATAATTGCAACCCTTGTGAAAGTGATGATCATTTGTACGTTGCAGGCAACCTAGGCATCACTCTAGGGCGTTGTTCCACCAGATCGAATAGTAAGGGCCTAAGAAGTGAACGCCAGCAGCATAAAATACAATATAAATACAACACTTCTTCCATCATATAAAACGAATAATTGCAACCAGTATGAAAGTTATGGTCATTTCTACGTTCCGGGCAACCTAGGCTTCACTCTATGGCGTTCTTCCACCACATCGAATAGCTGCGGCCTCAGAAGTCAGCGCCTGAAGCATAAAATACAATAAAAATACAACAGTCTTTCCGTCCTATAACAGGAATAATTGCAACCCGTGTGAAAGTGATGGTCATTTCTACGTTCCTGCCAACCTTGGCATCACTCTAGAGCGTTGCTCCACCAGATCGAATTGTTAAGGCCTAAGAAGTCAACGCCAGAAGCATAAGATACAATATAAATATAACAGTTTTTCCATCGTATAGAACGAATAATAGCAACCAGTGTGAAAGTTATGGTCATTCCTACTTTCCGGGCAACCTAGGCTTCACGCCTAGGGCGTTGCTCCACCAGATCAAACTGTTAGGGCCTTAGAAGTCAACGCCCGAAGCATAAAATACAAAATAAATAGAACAGTTCTTCCATGGTATAAAACGAACAACTGCAACCAGTGTAAAAGTTATTGTCATTTCTACGTTCCCGGCAACCCAGGCTACACCCTAGGGCGTTGCTCCAACAGATCGAATAGTTAGTGCCTTAGAAGTCCACGGCCGAAGCATAAAATACAAAATAAATAGAACTGTTTTTCCGTCGTATAAAACGAATAATTGCAACCAGTGTGAAAGTTATGGTCATTTCTACGTTCCGGGCAACCTAGGCTTCACCACAGGTCGTTGTTCCACCAGATCGAATTGTTAGGGCCTAAGAAGTGAACGCCAGAAGCATAAAATACAATATAAATACAACAGTTTTTCCATCATATAAAACGAGTAATTGCAACCAGTATGAAAGTTGTGGTCATTTCTACTTTCCCGGCAACCCAGGCTACACCCCAGGTCGTTGTTCCACCAGATCGAATTGTTAGGGCCTAAGAAGTGAACGCCAGCAGCATAAAATACAATATAAGTACAACAGTTCTTCCATCATATAAAACGAATAATTGCAACCAGTATGAATGTTATGATCATTTCTACGTTCCGGGCAACCCAGGCTTCACTCTATGGCGTTCTTCCACCACATCGAATAGCTACGGCCTCAGATGTCAACGCCTGAAGCATAAAATACAATAAAAATACAACAGCCTTTCCATCCTATAACAGGAGTAATTGCAACACGTGTGAGAGTGATGGTCATTTGTACGTTCCAGGCAACCTAGGCTTCACTCTAGGGCGTTGCTCCAACAGATTGAATAGTTAGGGCCTTAGAAGTCAACGCCCGATGCATAAAATACAAAATAAATAGAACAGTTTTTCCATCGTGTAAAACGAATATTAGCAATCAGTGTGAAAGTTATGGTCATTTCTAAGTTCCGGGTAACCTAGGCTTTACTCTAGGGCGTTGCTCCACCACGTCGAATAGCTACGGCTTTAGAAGTCAACTCCAGAAGCATAAAATACAGTATAAATACAACAAATTTTGCATTGTAAAGCATGACCAATTGCAACCAGTGCGAAAGTAACGATCATTTCGACGTTTCCGGCATCCTAGACTTAACTCTGAGGCGTTGCTCCACCAGATCGAAGAGTTACGGTCTAAGAAGTCAACACCGGAAGCATAAAATACAATATAAGTACAACAGTTTTTCCATCGTATAAAATGAATAATTGCAAGCATTGCGAATGTAATGTTCATTCCACGTTCCGGGCAACCTAGGCGTCACTCTAGTGCGTTGCTCCACCACATCTAATAGCTACGGCCTTAGACGTCAACGACAGAAGCATAAAATACAATAAAGATGCAACAGCTTTTCCATCGTATAAAACTAATAATTGCACCCAGTGTGAAAGTCATTGTCATTTCTACTTTCCGCGTAACCTAGGCTTCACTCTAGGGCGTTGCTCCAACATATTGAAAAGTTAGGGCCTTAGAAGTCAACGCCCGATGCATAAAATACAAAATAAATGGAACAGTTTTTCCATCGTGTAAAACGAATAATTGCTACCAGTTTGAAAGTGATGGTCATTTCTACGTTCCGGGCAACCTAGGCTTCACTCTAGAGCGTTGCTCCACCAGATCGAATTGTTTGGGCCTAAGAAGTGAACGCCAGCAGCATAAAATACAATATAAATACAACAGTTCTTCCATCATATAAAACGAATAATTGCAACCAGTATGAAAGTTATGGTCATTTCTACGTTCCGGGCAACCTAGGCCTCACCCTATGGCGTTCTTCAACCACATCGAATAGCTGCGGCCTCAGAAGTCAACGCCTGAAGCATAAAATACAATAAAAATACAACAGTCCTTCCATCCTATAACAGGAATAATTGCAACCCTTGTGAAAGTGATGATCATTTGTACGTTGCAGGCAACCTAGGCATCACTCTAGGGCGTTGTTCCACCAGATCGAATTGTCAGGGCCTAAGAAGTCAACGCCACAAGCATAAGATACAATATCAATATAACAGTTATTCCATCGTATAGAAAGGATAATAGCAACCAGTGTGAAATTTATGGTCATTTCTACGTTCCGGGCAACCTAGGCTTCTCGCCTAGGGCGTTGCTCCACCAGATCAAACAGTTAGAGCCTTAGAAGTCAACGCCCGAAGCATAAAATACAAAATAAATAGAACAGTTTTTCCATTGTATAAAACGAATAAATGCTACCAGTGTAAAAGTTATGGTCATTTCTACTTTCCGGGCAACCTAGGCTTCAACCTATGGCGTTGTTACACCAGATCGAATAGTTAGGGCCTAAGAAGTGAACGCCAGAAGCATAAAATACAATATAAATGCAACAGTTTTTCCATCATATAAAACGAGTAATTGCAACCAGTATGAAAGTTGTGGTCATTTCTACTTTCCGGGCAACCTAGGCCACACCCTAGGGCGTTGCTCCAACAGATCGAATAGTTAGTGCCTTAGAAGTCAACGGCCGAAGCATAAAATACAAAATAAATAGTACTGTTTTTCAATCGTATAAAACGAATAATTGCAACCAGTATGAAAGTTAACGTCATTTCTACGTTCCGGGCAACCTAGGCTTCACTCTAGGGCGTTGCTCCACCAGATCGAATAGTTAGGGCTTTAGAAGTCAACGCCAGAATCAGAAAATACAATAAAGATGCAACAGCTTCTCCATCGTATTAAACGAATAATTTCAACCAGTGTGAATGTTATGGTCATTTCTACATTCCGAGCAACCTAGGCTTCACTCTAGGACGTTGATCCAACAGATTGAATAGTTAGGGCCTTAGCAGACAACGCCCGAAGCATAAAATACAATATAAATACAACAGTTTTTCCATCATATAAAACGAATAATTGCAACCAGTGTGAAAGTTATGGTCATTTCTACGTTCCGGGCAACCTAGGCTTCACCCCAGGTCGTTGTTCCACCAGATCGAATTGTTAGGGCCTAAGAAGTGAACGCCAGAAGCATAAAATACAATATAAATACAACAGTTTTTCCATCATATAAAACGAGTAATTGCAACCAGTATGAAAGTTGTGGTCATTTCTACTTTCCGGGCAACCCAGGCTACACCCTAGGGCGTTGCTCCAACAGATCGAATAGTTAGTGCCTTAGAAGTCCACGGCCGAAGCATAAAATACAAAATAAATAGAACTGTTTTTCCATTGTATAAAACGAATAAATGCTACCAGTGTAAAAGTTATGGTCATTTCTACTTTCCGGGCAACCTAGGCTTCACCCTAGGGCGTTGTTACACCAGATCGAATAGTTAGGGCCTAAGAAGTGAACGCCAGAAGCATAAAATACAATATAAATGCAACAGTTTTTCCATCACATAAAACGAGTAATTGCAACCAGTATGAAAGTTAACGTCATTTCTACGTTGCGGGCAACCTAGGCCTCACCCTATGGCGTTCTTCAACCACATCGAATAGCTGCGGCCTCAGAAATCAACGCCTGAAGCATAAAATACAATAAAAATACAACAGTCTTTCCGTCCTATAACAGGAATAATTGCAACCCGTGTGAAAGTGATGGTCATTTCTACGTTCCTGCCAACCTTGGCTTCACTCTAGAGCGTTGCTCCACCAGATCGAATTGTTAAGGCCTAAGAAGTCAACGCCAGAAGCATAAGATACAATATAAATATAACAGTTTTTCCATCGTATAGAACGAATAATAGCAACCAGTGTGAAAGTTATGGTCATTCCTACTTTCCGGGCAACCTAGGCTTCACGCCTAGGGCGTTGCTCCACCAGATCAAACGGTTAGGTCCTTAGAAGTCAACGCCCGAAGCATAAAATACAAAATAAATAGAACAGTTCTTCCATGGTATAAAACGAACAATTGCAACCAGTGTAAAAGTTATTGTCATTTCTACGTTCCGGGCAACCCAGGCTACACCCTAGGGCGTTGCTCCAACAGATCGAATAGTTAGTGCCTTAGAAGTCCACGGCCGAAGCATAAAATACAAAATAAATAGAACTGTTTTTCCGTCGTATAAAACGAATAATTGCAACCAGTGTGAAAGTTATGGTCATTTCTACGTTCCGGGCAACCTAGGCTTCACCACAGGTCGTTGTTCCACCAGATCGAATTGTTAGGGCCTAAGAAGTGAACGCCAGAAGCATAAAATACAATATAAGTACAACAGTTCTTCCATCATATAAAACGAATAATTGCAACCAGTATGAAAGTTATGATCATTTCTACGTTCCGGGCAACCCAGGCTTCACTCTATGGCGTTCTTCCACCACATCGAATAGCTACGGCCTCAGATGTCAACGCCTGAAGCATAAAATACAATAAAAATACAACAGCCTTTCCATCCTATAACAGGAGTAATTGCAACACGTGTGAGAGTGATGGTCATTTGTACGTTCCAGGCAACCTAGGCTTCACTCTAGGGCGTTGCTCCAACAGATTGAATAGTTAGGGCCTTAGAAGTCAACGCCCGATGCATAAAATACAAAATAAATAGAACAGTTTTTCCATCCTGTAAAACGAATATTAGCAATCAGTGTGAAAGTTATGGTCATTTCTAAGTTCCGGGTAACCTAGGCTTCACCCTAGGGCGTTGCTCCAACAAATTGAATAGTTAGAGCCTTTGAAGTCAACGCCCGAAGCATAAAATACAAAATAAATAGAACAGTTTTTTCTTCGCATAAAACTAATAATTGCAACCAGTGTGAATGTAATGGGCATTTCTACGTTCCGGGTAACCTAGGCTTTACTCTAGGGCGTTGCTCCACCACGTCGAATAGCTACGGCTTTAGAAGTCAACGCCAGAAGCATAAAATACAGTATAAATACAACAAATTTTGCATTGTAAAGCATGACCAATTGCAACCAGTGCGAAAGTAACGATCATTTCGACGTTTCCGGCATCCTAGACTTAACTCTGAGGCGTTGCTCCACCAGATCGAAGAGTTACGGTCTAAGAAGTCAACACCGGAAGCATAAAATACAATATAAGTACAACAGTTTTTCCATCGTATAAAATGAATAATTGCAAGCATTGCGAATGTAATGTTCATTCCACGTTCCGGGCAACCTAGGCGTCACTCTAGTGCGTTGCTCCACCACATCTAATAGCTACGGCCTTAGACGTCAACGACAGAAGCATAAAATACAATAAAGATGCAACAGCTTTTCCATCGTATAAAACTAATAATTGCACCCAGTGTGAAAGTCATTGTCATTTCTACTTTCCGCGTAACCTAGGCTTCACTCTAGGGCGTTGCTCCAACATATTGAAAAGTTAGGGCCTTAGAAGTCAACGCCCGATGCATAAAATACAAAATAAATGGAACAGTTTTTCCATCGTGTAAAACGAATAATTGCTACCAGTTTGAAAGTGATGGTCATTTCTACGTTCCGGGCAACCTAGGCTTCACTCTAGAGCGTTGCTCCACCAGATCGAATAGTTAGTGCCTTAGAAGTCAACGCCAGAAGCCTAAAATACAATATAAATACAGCAGTTTTTCCATCGTATAAAACGAATAATTGCAACCAGTATGAAAGTTATGGTCATTTCTACGTTCCGGGCAACCTAGGCTTCACCCTATGGCGTTGTTACACCAGATCGAATAGTTAGGGCCTAAGAAGTGAACGCCAGAAGCATAAAAGACAATAAAAATACAACAGCCTTTCCGTCCTATAACAGGAATAATTGCAACCCGTGTGAAAGTGATGATCATTTCTACGCTCCGGGCAACCTTGGCTTCACTCTAGAGCGTTGCTCCACCAGATCGAATTGTTAGGGCCTAAGAAGTCAACGCCAGAAGCATAAGATACAATATAAATATAACAGTTTTTCCATCGCATAGAACGAATAATAGCAACCAGTGTGAAAGTTATGGTCATTCCTACTTTCCGGGCAACCTAGGCTTCACGCCTAGGGCGCTGCTCCACCAGATCAAACAGTTAGGGCTTTAGAAGTCAACGCCCGAAGCATAAAATACAAAATAAATAGAACAGTTTTTCCATGGTATAAAACGAACAATTGCAACCAGTGTGAAAGTTATGGTCTTTCCTACTTTCCGGGCAACCTAGGCTTCACGCCTAGGGCGTTGCTCCACCAGATCAAACAGTTAGGGCCTTAGCAGTCAACGCCCGAAGCATAAAATAAAATATAAATACAACAGTTTTTCCATCATCTAACAGGAATGATTGCAACCAGTTTGAAAGTGATGGCCAATTCTACGTTCCGCGCAACCTAGGCTTCACTCCAGGGCGTTGCTCCATCAGATCGAATAGTTACGGCCTAAGAAGACAACGCCAGAAGCATAAAATACGATATAAATACAACAGCTTTTCCATCGCATAAAACGAATCATTGCAACCAGTATGAAAGTTATGGTCATTTCTACGTTCCGGGCAACCCAGGCTTCACTCTATGGCGTTCTTCCACCACATCGAATAGCTACGGCCTCAGAAGTCAACGCCTGAAGCATAAAATACAATAAAAATACAACAGTCTTTCCATCCTATAACAGGAATAATTGCAACCAGTTTGAAAGTGATGGTCATTTCTACGTTCCGGGGAACCTAGGCTTCACTCTAGGGCGTTGCTCCACCAGATCGAATAGTTAGTGCCTTAGAAGTCAACGCCAGAAGCATAAAATACAATATAAATACAACAGTTTTTCCATCGTATAAAACGAATAATTGCAACCAGTGTGAAAGTTATGGTCATTTCTACGTTCCGGGCAACCTAGGCTTCACTCTATGGCGTTCTTCCACTACATCGAATAGCAACGGCCTCAGAAGTCAACGCCTGAAGCATAGAATACAATAAAAATACAACAGTCTTTCCATCCTATAACTGGAATAATTGCAACCCGTGTGAAAGTGATGGTCATTTGTACGTTCCAGGCAACCTAGGCTTCACTCTAGGGCGTTGTTCCACCAGATCGAATTGTTAGGGCCTAAGAAGTCAACGCCAGAAGCATAAGATACAATATAAATATAACAGTTTTGCCATCGTATAGAACGAATAATAGCATCCAGTGTGAAAGTTATGGCCATTTCTACGTTCCGGGCAACCCAGGCTTCACTCTATGGCGTTCTTCCACCACATCGAATAGCTACGGCCTCAGAAGTCAACGCCTGAAGCATAAAATACAATAAAAATACAACAGTCTTTCCATCCTATAACAGGAATAATTGCAACCAGTTTGAAAGTGATGGTCATTTCTACGTTCCGGGGAACCTAGGCTTCACTCTAGGGCGTTGCTCCACCAGATCGAATAGCTAGTGCCTTAGAAGTCATCGCCAGAAGCATAAAATACAATATAAACACAACAGTTTTTCCATCGTACAAAACGAATAATTGCTACCAGCATGGAAGTGATGGTGATTTCTACGTTCCGGGCAACCTAGGCCTCACTCTAGGGCGTTGTTCCACCAGATTGAATAGTTAGGGCCTAAGATATCAACGCCAGAAGCATAAAATACAAAATAAATAGAACAGTTTTTCCATCGTATAAAACGAATAATAGCAACCAGTGTGAAAGTTATGATCATTTCTACGTTCCGGCAACCTAGGCTTCTCCCCAGGGCGTTGTTCCACCAGATCGAATAGTTAGGGCCTAAGAAGTGAACGCCAGCAGAATAAAATACAATATAAATACAACAGTTCTTCCATCATATAAAACGAATAATTGCAACCAGTATGAAAGTTATGGTCATTTCTACGTTCCGGGCAACCTAGGCTTCACTCTATGGCGTTCATCCACCACATCGAATAGCTGCGGCCTCAGAAGTCAGCGCCTGAAGCATAAAATACAATAAAAATACAACAGTCTTTCCATCCTATAACAGGAATAATTACAACCCGTGTGAAAGTGATGGTCATTTGTACGTTCCAGGTAACATAGGCTTCACTCTAGGGCGTTGTTCCACCAGATCGAATTGTTAGGGCCTAAGAAGTCAACGCCCGATGCATAAAATACAAAATAAATAGAACAGTTTTTCCATCGTTTAAAACGAATAATTGCTACCGGTGTGCAAGTTATGTTCATTTCTACGTTCCGGTCAACCTAGGCTTCACTCTAGGGCGTTGCTCCACCAGATCAAACAGTTAGGGCCTTAGAAGTCAACGCCCGAAGCATAAAATACGAAATAAATAGAACAGTTTTTCCATTGTATAAAACGAATAATAGCAACCAGTGTGAAAGTTATGGTCATATCTACGTTCCGGCAACCTAGGCTTCTCCCCAGGGCGTTGTTCCACCAGATCGAATAGTTAGGGCCTAAGAAGTGAACGCCAGCAGAATAAAATACAATATAAATACAACAGTTCTTCCATCATATAAAACGAATAATTGCAACCAGTATGAAAGTTATGGTCATTTCTACGTTCCGGGCAACCTAGGCTTCACTCTATGGCATTCATCCACCACATCGAATAGCTGCGGCCTCAGAAGTCAGCGCCTGAAGCATAAAATACAATAAAAATACAACAGTCTTTCCATCCTATAACAGGAATAATTACAACCCGTGTGAAAGTGATGGTCATTTGTACGTTCCAGGTAACATAGGCTTCACTCTAGGGCGTTGTTCCACCAGATAGAATAGTTAGGGCCTTAGAAGTCAACGCCAGAAGCATAAAATTCAATAAAGATGCAACAGTTTTTCCATCGTATAGCATGAATAATTGCAACCAATGTGAAAGTAATGATCATTTCGGCGTTTAGGGCATCCCAGACTTAACTCTGAGGCGTTGCTCCACCAGATCGAAGAGTTAGGGCCATAGAAGACAACGCCAGAAGCATAAACTACAAAATAAGTACAACAGCCTCTACATCGTATAAAACGAATAACTGCAACCTGTGTGAAGGTTAAGGTCATATCTACGTTCCGGGCAACCTAGGCTTCACCCTAGGGCGCTGCTCCACCAGAACGAATAGATAGTGCCCTAGAAGTCAGCGCCAGAAGCATAAAATACAAAATAAATACAACAGTTTTTCCATCGTATAAAACTAATAATTGCAACCAGTGTGAAAGTAATGGGCATTTCTACGTTCCGGGCAGCCTAGTCTTCACTCTAGGGCGTCGTTCCACCAGATCGAATAGTTAGGGCCTAAGAAGTCAACGCCAGAAGCATAAAGTACAATATAAATATAACAGTTTTTCCGTCGTATAAAACGAATAATTTCAACAAGTATGAAAATTGTGGTTACTTCTACTTTCCGGGCAACCTAGGCTTCACCCTAGGGCGTTACTCCAACAGATTGAATAGTTATGGCCTTAGAAGTCAACGCCCGAAGCATAAAATACAAAATAAATAGAAAAGTTTTTCCATCGTATAAAACCAATAAATGCTACCGGTGTGAAAGTTATGGTCATTTCTACGTTCCGGGCAACACAGGCTTCACCCTAGGGCGTTGTTCCACCAGATGGAATAGTTAGGGCATAAGAAGTCAACGCCAGACGCATAAAATGCATTATAAATACAACAGCTTTTCAATCGTATAAAACAAATAATTGCAACCAGTATGGAAGGTATGGTCATTTCTACTTTCCGGGCAACCTAGGCTTCACCCTAGGGCGTTGCTCCAACAGATTGAATAGTTAGGGCCTTAGAAGTGAACGCCCGAAGCATAAAATACAAAATAAATAGAACAGTTTTTCCATCGTATAAAACTAATAATTGCAACCAGTGTGAAAGTAATGGGCATTTCTACGTTCCGGGCAGCCTAGTCTTCACTCTAGGGCGTTGCTCCACCACATCGAATAGCTACGGCCTTAGAAGTCAACGCTAGAAGCATAAAATACAATAAAAATGCAACAGTTTTTCCATCGTATAAAACGAATAATTGCAACCAGTGTGAAAGTAACGGTCATTTCTACGTTCCGGGCAACCTAGGCTTCACCCTAGGTCGTTGTTCCACCAGATGGAATAGTTAGGGCCTAAGAAGTCAACGCCAGAAGCATAAAATACGATATAAATACAACAGCTTTTCCATCGTATAACAGGAATAATTGCAACCAGTGTGAAAGTGATGGTCATTTCTACGTTCCGAGCAACCTAGGCGCCACTCAATGGCGTTGCTCCACCACATCTAATAGCTACGGCCTTAGAAGTCATCGCCAGAAGCATAAAATACAATGTAAATACAACAGCTTTTCCATCGTATAAAACGAATAATTGCTACCAGTGTGAAAGTGATGGTCGTTACTACGTTCCGGGCAACCTAGGCTTCACACTAGGGCGTTGTTCCACCAGACGGAATAGTTAGGGCCTAAGAAGTCAACGCCAGAAGCATAAAATACGATATAAATACAACAGCTTTTCCATCGTATAAAACGTATAATTGCAGCCAATGTGAAAGTAATGATCATTTCGGCGTTTCGGTCATCCTAGACTTAACTCTGAGGCGTTGCTCCACCAGATCGAAGAGTTAGAGCCTTAGAAGTGAACGCCAGAAGCATAAAATACAATACAAATACAACAGTTTTTCCATCGTATAAAACGAATAATAGCAACCAGTATGAAAGTTATGGTCATTTCTACTTTCCGGGCAACCTAGGCTTCACCCTAGGTCGTTGCTCCAACAGGTCTAATAGTTAGGGGCTTAGAAGTCAACGCCCGAAACATAAAATGCAATAAAAATACAACAGCTTTTCCATCTTATAACAGGAATAAAGCAACCAGTTTGAAAGTGATGGTCATTTCTATGTTCCGGGCACCCTAGGCTTCACTCTAGGGCGTTGGTCCACCAGAGCGAATAGTTAGTGCCTTAGAATTCAACGCCAGAAGCATAAAATACAATATAAATGCAACAGTTTTTCCATCGTATAAAAAGAATAATTGCAACCAGTATGAAAGTTATGGTCATTCCTATTGTCCGGGCAACATAGGTTTCACCCTATGGCGTTGCTCCAACAGATTGAATAGTTAGGGCCTTAGAAGTCAACGCCAGAAGCACAAAATACAATATAAATACAACAGTTTTTCCATTGTATAGCATGGATCACTGCAACCAGTGTGAAAGTAATGATCATTTCGGCGTTTCGGGCATCCAAGACATAACTCTGAGGCGATTCTCCGCCAGATCGAAGAGTTGGGGCCTTTAAAGTCAACGCCAGAAGCATAAACTACAAAATAAATACAACAGTCTTTCCATCATATAAAACGAATAATTGCAACCTATAAGAAGATTATGGTCATATCCACGTTCCGGGCAACCTAGGTTTCACTGTAGGGTGTTGCTCCAACCGATCGAATAGTTAGGGCCTTAGAAGTCGACGCCCGAAGCATAAAATACAAAATAAATTGAACAGCTTTTCCATCGTATAACAGGAATAATTGCAACCAGTTTGAAGGTAATGGTATGTGCTACGTTCCGGGCAACCTAAGCTTCACTCTATGGCGGTGCTCCACCAGATCAAATAGTTAGGGCCTTAGAAGTCAACGCCAGAAGCATAAAATACAATATAAATACAACAGCTTTTCCATCGTATATAATGTATATTTGCAAACAGTGTGATCTTAATGGTCATTGCTACGTTGCGGGCAACCTAGGCTTCACTCTAGGGCGTTGCTCCACCAGATCGAAGAGTTAGGGCCTTAGAAGTGAAAGCCAGAAGCATAAAATACAAAATAAATAGAACAGTTTTTCCATTGTATATAACGAATAATTGCTACCAGTATGAAAGTTATGGTCATTTCTACGTTCCGGTCAACCTAGGCTTCACGCTAGGGCGTTGCTCCACCAGATCGAATAATTAGAGCCTAAGAAGTCAACGCCAGAAGCATAAAATGCAATATAAATCCAACAGCTTTTCCATCGTATATAATGTATATTTGCAAACAGTGTGATCGTAATGGTCATTGCTACGTTCCGGCAACCTAGGCTTCACTCTGGGGCGTTGTTCCACCAGATCGAATAGTTAGGGTCTATGAACTCAGCGCCAGAAGCATAAAATACGATAGAGATGCAACATTTTTTCCATTGTATAACAGGAATAACTGCATCCAGTGTGAAAGTACTGGTCATTTCTACATTCCGGGCAACCTAGGCGTAAGTCTAGGGCGTTGCTCCACCACATCTTATAACTACGGCCTTAGAAGTCAACGCCAGGAGCATAAAATAGTATATAAATACAACAGCTTTGCCATCGTATAAAATGAATAATTGCAAACAGTGTGAAAGTAATGTTCATTTCTACGTTCGGAGCAACCTAGACTTCACTCTAGAGCGTTGCTCCACCAGATCGAAGAGTTGGGGCCTTAGATGTCAACGCCAGAAGCATAAAACACGATAAAGGTGCATCAGCTTTTCCATCGTATAAAACGAATAATTGCAACCAGTGTGAAGGTTATGGTCATTTCTACATTCCGAGCAACCTAGGCTTCACTCTAGGGCGTTGCTCCACCAGATCGAATAGATAGGTCCTTAGAACTCAACGCCAGAAACATAAAATACAATAAAAATAGAACAGTTTTTCCATCGTATAACTGGAATGATTGCAGCCAGTGTGAAAGAGATGGTCATTCCTACTTTCCGAGCAACCTAGGCTTCACTCTAGGGCGTTGCTCCACGAGATCGAATACTTAGGCACTTAGAATTCAACGCCAGAAGCGTTATTTTTATAATTATTTATTATAATTATTCGTTCTATAAAATGGAAAGACTGTTCTGTTTATTTTGTATTTTATGCTTCGGGCTTTGACTTCTAAGGCCCTACCTGTTCGATCTGGTGGAGGAACACCCTAGAGTCAAGCCTAGGTTGCCCGGATCGTAGAAATGACGTTAACTTTCATAGTGGTTGCAATTATTCGTTTTATACGATGGAAAGACTGTTGTACTTATATTGTATTTTATGCATCTGGCGTTGACTTCTAAGGCACTAACTATTCGATCTAGTGGAGCAACGCCCTAGAGTGAAGCCTAGGTTGCCCGGTACGTAGAAATGACCATCACTCTCAAACTGGTTGCAATTATTCCTGTTATATGATGGAAAAACTGTTGTATTTTTATTGCATTTTATGCTCCGGGCATTGACTTCTAAGGCCCTAACTATTCAATCTGTTGGAGTAATGCCCTAGGGTGAAGCCTAGGTTGCCCGGAAAATATAAATGCCCATAAGTTTCATACTGGTTGCAGTTACTCGTTTTAAACGATGGAAAAACTGTTGTATTTATATTGTATTTTATGCTTCTGGCGTTCACTTCTTAGGCCCGAACTATTCGATCTGGCGGAACAACGGCCGAGGGTGAAGCCTAGGTTGCCCGGAACGTATAAATGACCATAACTTTTACACTGGTAGCAATTATTCGTTTTATACAATGGAAAAACTGTTCTATTTATTTTGTATTTAATGCTTCGGGCGTTGGCTTCTAAGGCCCTAACTGTTTGATCTGGTGGAGCAACGCCCTAGAGTGAAGCCTAGGTTGCCCGGAACGTAGAAGTGACCATAACTTTCACACTGGTTGCTATTATTCGTTTTATACGATGGAAAAACTGTTATATTTAGTTTGTATTTTATGCTTCGGGCGTTGACTTCTAAGGCCCTAACTGTTTGATGTGGTGGAGCAACGCCCTAGAGTGAAGCCTAGGTTGCCTGGAACGTAGAAATGACCATCACTTTTACACGGGTTGCAATTATTCCTGTTATAGGATGGAAAGACTGCTGTATTTTTATTGTATTTTATGCTTCACGCGTTGACTTCTAACGCCCAAACTATTCGATCAGGTGGAGCAACGCCCTAGAGTGAAACCTAGGTTGCTCGAAATGTAGAAATGACCATAACTTTCACACTGGTTGCAATTATTCATTTTATACCATGGAAAAACTGTTGTACTTATATTGTATTTTATCCTTATGGCGTTGAATTCTAAGTCCCTAGCTATTCGATATGATGGAGCAACGCCCTAGAGTGAAACCTAGGTTACCCGGAACGTAGAAATGACCAGTACTTTCATACTGTTTGCAGTTATTCCTGTTATACGATGGAAAAACTTTTGCATCTATATTGTATTTTATGCTTCTGGCGTTGACTTCTAAGGCCCTAGCTATTCGATTTGGTGGAGCAACGCCCTAGAGTGGGGCCTAGGTTGCCCGGTACGTAGAAATGTCCATTACTTTCACACTGATTGCAAATATACATTATATACGATGGAAAATCTGTTGTATTTATGTTGCATTTTATGCTTCTGGCGCTGACTTCTTAGGCCCTAACTATTTGATCTGGTGGAGCAACGCCCTAAAGTGAAGCCTAGGTTGCCCGGAACGTAGAAGTGACCATAACTTCCACACTGGTTGCTATCATTCGTTTTATATGATGGAAAAACTGTGTATCTATATTGTATTTTATGCTTCTGGCGTTCACTTCTTAGGCCCTAACTATTCGATCTGGTGGAACAACGGCCTAGGGTGAAGCCTATGTTGCCCGGAACGTACAAATGACCACAGCTTTTACACTGGTAGCAATTATTCCTGTTATAGGATGGAAAGACTGCTGTATTTTTATTGTATTTTATGCTTCTCGCGTTGACTTCTAACGCCCTAACTATTCGATCAGGTGGAGCAACGCACTAGAGTGAAACCTAGGTTGCTCGAAATGTAGAAATGACCATAACTTTCACACTGGTTGCAATTATTCATTTTATACCATGGAAAAACTGTTGTACTTATATTGTATTTTATCCTTATGGCGTTCACTTCTTAGGCCCTAACTACTCGATCTGGTGGAACAACGCCCTAGGGTGAAGCCTAGGTTGCCCGGAATGTAGAAATGACCATAACTTTTACACTGCTAGCATTTATTCGTTTTATACAATGGAAAAACTGTCCTATTTATTTTGCATTTTATCCTTCGGGCGTTGACTTCTAAGGCCCTAACTAATTGATCTGGAGGAGCAACGCCCTAGAGTGAAGCCTAGATTGCCCGGAACGTTGAAATGACCATAAATTTCACACTGGTTGCTAATATTCATCTTATACGATGGAAAAACTGTTATATTTATATTGTATTTTATACTTATGGCGTTGAATTCTAAGTCCCAAGCTATTTGATCTGGTGGAGCAACGCCCTAAAGTGAAACCTAGGTTACCCGGAACGTAGAAATGACCAGTACTTTCACACTGTTTGCAGTTATTCCTGTTATACGATGGAAAAACTGTTGCATCATTATTGTATTTTATGCTTCTGGCGTTGACTTCTAAGGCCCTAACTATTCGATCAGGTGGAGCAACGCCCTAGAGTGAAACCTAGGTTGCTCGAAATGTAGAAATGACCATAACGTTCACACTGGTTGCAATTATTCATTCTATACGATGGAAAAACTGTTGTACTTATATTGTATTTTATTCTTAAGGCGTTGAATTCTAAGTCCCTAGCTATTCCATATGGTGGAGCAACGCCCTAGAGTAAAACCTAGGTTACACGGAAAGTAGAAATGACCAGTACTTTCATACTGTTTGCAGTTATTCCTGTTATGCGATGGAAAAACTTTTGCATCTATATTGTATTTTATGCTTCTGGCGTTGACTTCTAAGGCCCTAGCTATTCGATTTGGTGGAGCAACGCCCTAGAGTGGGGCCTAGGTTGCCCGGTACGTAGAAATGTCCATTACTTTCACACTGTTTGCAAATATACATTATATACGATGGAAAATCTGTTGTATTTATGTTGCATTTTATGCTTCTGGCGCTGACTTCTTAGGCCCTAACTATTTTATCTGGTGGAGCAACGCCCTAAAGTGAAGCCTAGGTTGCCCGGAACGTAGAAGTGACCATAACTTCCACACTGGTTGCTATCATTCGTTTTATATGATGGAAAAACTGTGTATCTATATTGTATTTTATGCTTCTGGCGTTCACTTCTTAGGCCCTGACTATTCGATCTGGTGGAACAACGGCCTAGGGTGAAGCCTAGGTTGCCCGGAACGTAGAAATGACCACAACTTTTACACTGGTAGCAATTATTCGTTCTATACGATGGAAAAACTGTTATATTTAAATTGTATCTTATGCTCCAGGCGTTGACTTTTTAGGCCCTAACAATTCGATCTGGTGGAACAACGCCCTAGAGTGAAGCCTAGGTTGCCTGGTACGTACAAATGACCATCACTTTCACACGGGTTGCAATTATTCCTGTTATAGGATGAAAAGACTGTTGTATTTTTATTGTATTTTATGCTTCAGGCGTTGACTTCTGAGGCCGTAGCTATTCGATGTGTTGGAAGAACGCCATAGAGTGAAGCCTAGGTTGCCCGGAACGTAGAAATGACCATAACTTTCATACTAGTGGCAATTATTCGTTTTATACGATGGAAAAGCTGTACTATTTATTTTGCATTTTATGCTTCTGGCGTTCACTTCTTAGGCCCGAACTATTCGTTCTGGTGGAACAACGGCCGAGGGTGAAGTCTAGGTTGCCCGGAACGTATAAATGTCCATAACTTTTACACTGGTAGCAATTATTCGTTTTATACAATGGAAAAACTGTTCTATTTATTTTGTATTTAATGCTTCGGGCGTTGGCTTCTAAGGCCCTAACAGTTTGATCTGGTGGAGCAACGCCCTAGAGTGACGCCTAGGTTGCCCGGAACGTAGAAGTGACCATAACTTTCACACTGGTTGCTATTATTCGTTTTATACGATGGAAAAACTGTTATATTTATATTGTATTTTATGCTTCTGGCGTTGACTTCTTAGGCCCTAACTATTCGATCTGGTGGAGGAACGCCCTAGAGTGAAGCCTAGGTTGCCTGGAACGTAGAAATGACCATAACTTTCACACTGGTTGCTATTATTCGTTTTATACGATGGAAAAACTGTTGTATTTATATTGTATTTTATGCTTCTGGCGTTGACTTCTAAGGCACAAACTATTCCATCTGGTGGAGCAATGCCCTAGAGTGAAGCCTAGGTTGCCCGGAACGTAGAAATGACCATCACTTTCAAACTGGTTGAATTATTCCTGTTATATGATGGAAAAACTGTTGTATTTTTATTGCATCTTATGCTTCGGGCATTGACTTCTAAGGTCCTAACTATTCGATCTGGTGGAACAACTCCTTGGGGTGGAGCCTAGGTTGCCGGGAACGTAGAAATGACCATAACTTTCACACTGGTCGCTATTATTCGTTTTATACGATGGAGAAACTGTTATATTTATATTGTATTTTATGCTTCTGGCTTTGCCTTCTTAGGCCCTAGCTGCCCGATCAGGTGGAACAACGCCCTAGAGTCAAGCCTAGGTTGCCCGGAACGTGGAAATGACCATAACTTTCACACTGGTTGCTATTATTCGTTCTATACGATGGAAAAACTGTTATATTTAAATTGTATCTTATGCTCCAGGCGTTGACTTTTTAGGCCCTAACAATTCGATCTGGTGGAACAACGCCCTAGAGTGAAGCCTAGGTTGCCTGGTACGTACAAATGACCATCACTTTCACACGGGTTGCAATTATTCCTGTTATAGGATGAAAAGACTGTTGTATTTTTATTGTATTTTATGCTTCAGGCGTTGACTTCTGAGGCCGTAGCTATTCGATGTGTTGGAAGAACGCCATAGAGTGAAGCCTAGGTTGCCCGGAACGTAGAAATGACCATAACTTTCATACTGGTGGCAATTATTCGTTTTATACGATGGAAAAGCTGTTCTATTTATTTTGCATTTTATGCTTCTGGCGTTCACTTCTTAGGCCCGAACTATTCGTTCTGGTGGAACAACGGCCGAGGGTGAAGTCTAGGTTGCCCGGAACGTATAAATGTCCATAACTTTTACACTGGTAGCAATTATTCGTTTTATACAATGGAAAAACTGTTCTATTTATTTTGTATTTAATGCTTCGGGCGTTGGCTTCTAAGGCCCTAACAGTTTGATCTGGTGGAGCAACGCCCTAGAGTGACGCCTAGGTTGCCCGGAACGTAGAAGTGACCATAACTTTCACACTGGTTGCTATTATTCGTTTTATACGATGGAAAAACTGTTATATTTATATTGTATTTTATGCTTCTGGCGTTGACTTCTTAGGCCCTAACTATTCGATCTGGTGGAGCAACGCCCTAGAGTGAAGCCTAGGTTGCCTGGAACGTAGAAATGACCATCACCTTCACACAGGTTGCAATTATTCGTTTTATACGGTGTAAAGGCTGTTGTGTTTATTTTGTATTTTATTCTTCTGGTGTTGACTTCTTAAGCCCTAACTATTCGATCTGGTGGAACAACGCCGTAGAGTGAGCCTCGGTTGCCCGGAACGTAGAAATGACCATTACTTTCACACTGTTTGCAATTATTCCTTTTATAAGATGGAAAAACTTTTGTATTTATATCGTATTTTATGCTTCGGGCATTGACTTCTAAGGCCCTAACTATTCGATCTGGTGGAGCAACGCCCTAGAGTGAAGCCTAGGTTCCTCGGAATGTAGAAATGACCATAACTTTCACACTGGTTGCAATTATTCGTTTTATACGATGGAAAAGCTGTTGTATTTATATCGTATTTTATGCTTCTGGCGTTGACTTCTTAGTCCCTAACTATTCCATCTGGTGGAACAACGCCATAGGGTGAAGCCTAGGTTGCCCTGAAAGTAGAGATGACCATAGCTTTCACACTGGTAGCAATTATTCGTTTTATACGATGGAAAAACTGTTCTATTTATTTTATATTTTATGCTTCGGGCGTTGACATCTAAGACCCTAACTATTCGATCTGGTGGAGCAACGCCCTAGAGCGAAGCCTAGGTTGCCCGGTACGTAGAAATGACCATCACTTTCATACTGGTTGCAATTATTCGTTTTATATGATGGAAAAACTGTTGTATTTATATTGTATTTTATGCTTCTGGCGTTCACATCTTAGGCCCTAACTACTCGATCTGGTGGAACAACGCCCTAGGGTGAAGCCTAGGTTGCCCGGAACGTAGAAATGACCATAACTTTTACACTGCTAGCATTTATTCGTTTTATACAATGGAAAAACTGTCCTATTTATTTTGCATTTTATCCTTCGGGCGTTGACTTCTAAGGCCCTAACTGATTGATCTGGAGGAGCAACGCCCTAGAGTGAAGCCTAGATTGCCCGGAACGTTGAAATGACCATAAATTTCACACTGGTTGCTAATACTCATCTTATACGATGGAAAAACTGTTATATTTATATTGTATTTTATACTTATGGCGTTGAATTCTAAGTCCCAAGCTATTTGATCTGGTGGAGCAACGCCCTAAAGTGAAACCTAGGTTACCCGGAACGTAGAAATGACCAGTACTTTCACACTGTTTGCAGTTATTCCTGTTATACGATGGAAAAACTGTTGCATCATTATTGTATTTTATGCTTCTGGCGATGACTTCTAAGGCCCTAACTATTCGATCAGGTGGAGCAACGCCCCAGAGTGAAACCTAGGTTGCTCGAAATGTAGAAATGACCATAACGTTCACACTGGTTGCAATTATTCATTCTATACGATGGAATACCTGTTGTACTTATATTGTATTTTATTCTTAAGGCGATGAATTCTAAGTCCCTAGCTATTCCATATGGTGGAGCAACGCCCTAGAGTAAAACCTAGGTTACACGGAAAGTAGAAATGACCAGTACTTTCATACTGTTTGCAGTTATTCCTGTTATACGATGGAAAAACTTTTGCATCTATATTGTATTTTATGCTTCTGGCGTTGACTTCTAAGGCCCTAGCTATTCGATTTGGTGGAGCAACGCCCTAGAGTGGGGCCTAGGTTGCCCGGTACGTAGAAATGTCCATTACTTTCACACTGTTTGCAAATATACATTATATACGATGGAAAATCTGTTGTATTTATGTTGCATTTTATGCTTCTGGCGCTGACTTCTTAGGCCCTAACTATTTTATCTGGTGGAGCAACGCCCTAAAGTGAAGCCTAGGTTGCCCGGAACGTAGAAGTGACCATAACTTCCACACTGGTTGCTATCATTCGTTCTATATGATGGAAAAACTGTGTATCTATATTGTATTTTATGCTTCTGGCGTTCACTTCTTAGGCCCTAACTATTCGATCTGGTGGAACAACGGCCTAGGGTGAAGCGTAGGTTGCCCGGAACGTAGAAATGACCACAACTTTTACACTGGTAGCAATTATTCGTTTTATACAATGGAAAAACTGTTCTATTTATTTTGTATTTAATGCTTCGGGCGTTGACTTCTTAGGCCCTAACTATTCGATCTGGTGGAAGAACGCCCTAGTGTGAAGCCTAGGTTGCTCGGAATGTAGAAATGACCATAACTTTCACACTGGTTGCAATTATTCGTTTTATACGATGGAAAAACTGTTGCATCTTTATCGTATTTTATGCTTCTGGCGTTGACTTCTTAGGCCGTAACTATTCGATCTGGTGAAGCAACGCCCTGTAGAGAAACCTAGGTTGCCCGGAAGGTAGAAATGACCATAACTTTCACACTGGTAGCAATTATTCGTTTTATACGATGGAAAAACTGTTCTATTTATTTTGTATTTTATGCTTCGGGCGTTGACTTCTTAGGCCCTAACTATTCGATCTGGTGGAACAACACCCTAGAGTGAAGCCTAGGTTGCCTGGAACGTAGAAATGACCATCACTTTTACACGGGTTGCAATTATAGCTGTTATAGGATGGAAAGACTGCTGTATTTTTATTGTATTCTATGCTTCACGCGTTGACTTCTAACGCCCTAACTATTCGATCAGGTGGAGCAACGCCCTAGAGTGAAACCTAGGTTGCTCGAAATGTAGAAATGACCATAACTTTCACACTCGTTGCAATTATTCATTTTATACCATGGAAAATCTGTTGTACTTATATTGTATTTTGTCCTTATGGCGTTGAATTCTAAGTCCCTAGGTATTCGATATGATGGAGCAACGCCCTAGAGTGAAACCTAGGTTGCCCGGAACGTAGAAATGACCAGTACTTTCATACTGTTTGCAGTTATTCCTGTTATACTATGGAAAAACTTTTGCATCTGTATTGTATTTTATTCTGCTGGCGTTGCCTTCTTAGGCCCTAACTATTCGATCTGGTGGAACAACGCCTAGGAGTGAAGCCTAGGTTGTCCGGAACGTAGAAATGACCATTACTTTCACACTGTTTGCAAATATACATTATATACGATGGAAAAGCTGTTGTATTCATATTGTATTTTATGCTTCTGGCGTTGACTTCTTAGGCCCTAACTATTTGATCTGGTGGAGCACTGCCCTACAGTGAAGCCTAGGTTGCCCGGAACGTGGAACATTCCATTACCTTCACACTGGTTGCAATTATTCCTGTTATACGATGGAAAATCTGTTTTATTTATATTGTATTTTATGCTTCTAGCGTTGACTTCTTAGGCCCTAACTATTCCCACTGGTGGATCAACGCCCTAGAGTGAAACCTAGGTTGCCCGGAACGTAGAAATGACCATTACTTTCACACTGGTTGCAATTATTCCTGTTATACGATGGAAAAACTGTTGTACCTTTATTGTATTTTATGCTTCTGGCTTAGACTTCTAAGGCCCTAACTATTCGATCTGGTGGAGCAACGCCCTAAAGTGAAGCCTATGTTGCTCGGAATGTAGAAATGTCCATAACTATCACACTGGTTGCTATTATTTGTTTTATACGATGGAAAAGCTGTTGCATTTATATTGTATTTTATGCTTTTAGCGTTGAATTCTAAGTCCCTAGCTATTCAATCTGGTGGAGCAACGCCCTAGAGTGAAGCCTGGGTAGCCCGGAACGTAGAAATGACCATTACTTTCACACTGTTTGCAATTATTCATTTCATACGATGGAAAAGCTGTTGTATTTATATTGTATTTTATTCTTCTGGCGTTGACTTCTTAGGCACTAACAATTCGATCTGGTGGAGCAACGTCCTAGAGTGAAACCTAGGTTACCAGGAACGTAGAAATGACCATTACTATCATACTGGTTGCAATTATTCGTCTTATACGATGAAAAAACAGTTGTATTTTTATTGTATTTTATGCTTCAGGCGTTGACTTCTAAGGCTGTAGCTATTCGATGTGGTGGAGCAATGCCATTGCGTGTAGCCTAGGTTGCCCGGAACGAAGAAATGACTATTACTTTCACACTGGTTGCAATTATTCGTTTTATACGATGGAAAAGCTGTTGTATTTATATCGAGTTTTATGCTTCTGACGTTGACTTCTTAGCCCCTAACTATTTGATCTGGTGGAGCAACGCCATAGGGTGAAAAGTAGATTGCCCGGAAC
Source organism: Calliopsis andreniformis (assembly GCF_051401765.1). Classification (NCBI taxonomy): domain Eukaryota; kingdom Metazoa; phylum Arthropoda; class Insecta; order Hymenoptera; family Andrenidae; genus Calliopsis; species Calliopsis andreniformis. The sequence goes on along the minus strand of NW_027480436.1, from coordinate 3,262,450 downwards.
GTAGAAATGACCATTACTTTCACACTTGTTGCAATTACTCCTGTTATACGATGGAAAAACTGTTGTATTCTTATTGTATTTTATGCTTCTGGCGTTGACTTCTTAGGCCCTAACTATTGGATCTGGTGGGGCAACGTCCAATGGTGAAGCCTGTGTTGCCCGGAACGTAGTAATGACCATTACTTTCACACTGGTTGCAATTATTCGTTTTATACGATGGAAAAGCTATTGTATTTATATCGTATTTTATGCTTCTGGCGTTGACTTCTTGGGCCCTAACTCTTCGATCTGGTGGAGCAACGCCCCAGAGTGAAGCCTATTTTGCCCGGAACGTAGAAATGACCATTACTTTCACAATGGTTGCAATTACTCCTGTTATACGATGGACAAAATGTTGGATTTTTATTTTGTTTTATGTATCTGGCGTTGTTTTCTAAGTCCCTACCTATTCGACCTGTTGGAGGAACGCCTTAGTGTGATGCCTAGGTTGCCCGGAATGTAGAAATGACCATCACTTTCACACTGGATGCCATTATTCCTGTTATACAATGGAAAAACTTCTGTATTTATATCGTATTTTATGCTTCCGGCGTTGACTTCTAAGGCCCTAACTCTTCGATCTGGTGGAGCAATGTTTCCGGGTTAATTCTAGGATGCCAGGAACGTAGAAATGGCGGTTACTTTCACACTGGTTGCAACCATTCCTGTTATACGATGGAAAAGCTGTTGTATTTATATTATATTTTATGCTTCTGGCGTTGACTTCTTAGGCCCTAGCTATTGAATCTGGTGGAGCAATGCTTCAGAGTTAAGTCTAGGTTTCCCGGAACGTCGAAATAACCATCACTTTCACACTGGTTGCAATTATTCCTGTTATACGACTTAAATGCTGCTGTATTTATATTGCATTTTAAGCTTCGCGCGTTGAATTCTAAGGCCCTAACTAGTCGATCTGGTGGAGCAACGCCCTAGGGTGAAGACTAGGTTGCGCGGAACGTAGAAATTACCATAGCTTTCATACTGGTTTCAATTATTCGTTTTATACGATGGAAAAACTGTTGTATTTATATTGTATTTTATGCTTCTGGCGTTGACTTTCTAGGCCATAGCTATTCGATCTGGTGGAACAACGGCCTAGAGTGAAGCCTAGGTTGCCCGGCATGTAGAAATGACCATAACTTTCACACTGGTTGCAATTATTCGTTCTATACGATGGAAAAGCTGTTGTATTTATATTGTGTTTTATGCTTCTGGCGTTGACTTCTTAGGCCCTAACTATTCGAACTGGTGGAGCAACGCCCTAGAGTGAAGCCCAGGCTGCCCAAAATGTAGAAATGACAATTACCACCACACTGGTTGCAATTATTCATTTTATACGATGGAAAAACTGTTGTATTTTTATTGTACTTTATGCTTCTGGCGTTGACTGCTAAGACCGTAGCTGTTCGATCTGGTGGGGCAACGGCCTAGAGTGAAGCCTAGGTTGCCCGAAACATAGATATGACCATTACTTTCACTCTGGTTGCAATTATTCATGCTATACGATGGAAAAACTGCTGTATTTTTAGTGTATTTTATGCTTCTGGCGTTGACTTCTAAGGCCCTAACTCTTCGATCTGGTGGAGGAACTCCCTACAGTGAAGCCTATTTTGCCCCAAACGTTGAAATGGCCATTACTTTCACACTGGTTGCAATTATTCCTGTTATACGGTGGAAAAACTGAAGTAGTTTTATTGTATTTTATGCGTTCGGTGTTGCTTCCTAAGACCCTAACTATTCGACCTGTTGGAGCAACCTCCTAGAGTGAAGCGTAGGTTACCCGGAACGTAGAAATGGCCATTAATTTCACAATGGTTGCAATAATTCCTGTTATGCAGTGGAAAATCTTCTGCATTTATATTGTACTTTATGCTTCCGGCGTTGACTTCTAAGGCCCTAACTCTTCGATCTGGTGGAGCAACGCCCTAGAGTTAAGCCTACTTTGCCCGAAACGTTGAAATGACCATTAATTTCACACTGGTTGCAATTCTTTCTGTTATACGAAGGAAAAACTGTTGTATTTTTATTTCATTTTAGGATCTTGTCGCTGACTTCTAGGGCCCTAGCAATTCGATCTGGTGGAGCAACGCCCTAAGGTGAAGCCTATGTTGCCCGGAACGTAGAAATGACCATAACTTTCACACTGGTTGCAATTATTCGTTTTATACAATGGAAGAACTGTTCCAATTATTTTGTATTTTATGCTTCTGGCTTTGACTTCTAAGGTCCTAGATAGTCGATCTCGAGGGGCAACGTCCAAGAGTCAAGCCAATGTTGCCTGGAACGTAGAAATGACCATTACTTTCACACTGGTTGCTATTATTCCTTTTATACGATGGAAAAACTGTTGTATTTTTATTGTATTTTAAGCTTCGGCCGTTGACTTCTATGGCCCTACCTGTTCGATCTGGTGGTGCAACGCCCTAGAGTCAAAGCTAGGTTGCCCGGAACCAAGAAATGACCATTACTTTCACACTGGTTGCAATTACTACTGTTACACGATGCAAAAACTGCTGTATTTATGTTGTATTTTATGCTCCGGGCGTAGACTTCTAAGGCCCTAACTATTCGATCTGGTGGAGCAACGCCCTAGAGTGAAGCGTTTGTTGCCCGGAACGTAGAAATGACCATCACTTTCACACTGGTTGCAACTACTCCTGTTATACGATGGACAAACTGTTGGATTTTTATCTTGTTTTATGTATCTGGCGTTGTTTTCTAAGTCCCAACCTATTCGACGTGGTGGAGGAACGCCCTAGGGTGATGCCTAGGTTGCCCGGAACGTAGAAATGACCATCACTTTCACACTGGTTGCAATTGTTCCTGCTACACGATGGAAAAACTGTTGTATTTTTATTTCATTTTATGCTTCTGACGTTGACTTCTAAGGCACTAGCAATTCGATCTGGTGGAGCAACGCCCTAGAGTGAAGCGTATGTTGCCAGGAACGTAGAAATGACAATTACCACCACACTGGTTGCAATTATTCATTTTATACGATGGAAAAACTGTTGTATTTTTATTGTACTTTATGCTCCGGCCGTAGACTTCTAAAGCCCTAACTATTCGATCAGGTTGACCAACGCCCTAGAGTGAAGCCTAGGTAGCCCGGAATGTAGAAATGACCATAACTTTCACACTGGTTGCAATTATTCGTTTTATACGATGGAAAAGCTGTTGTATTTATATTGTGTTTTATGCTTCTGGCGTTGACTTCTAAGGCCCTAAGTATTCGATGTGGTGGACAAACGCCCTAGAGTGAAACCTAGGTTGCGCGGAACGTAGAAATGACCATTACCTTCACACTGGTTGCAACTACTCCTGATACACGATGGAAAAACTGTTGCATTTTTAATGTATTTTATGCTTCTGGCGTTGACTTCTAAGGCCCTAACTCTTCGATCTGGTGGAGCAAGCCCTAGAGTGAAACCTATTTTGCCCGAAACGTTGAAATGGCCTTTACTTTCACACTGGTTGCAATTATGCCTGTTATACGGTGAAAATCTGTTGTGTTTTTATTGTATTTCATGCTTCTGGCGTTGTTTTCTAAGTCCCTACCTATTCGACCTGGTGGAGGAACGCCCTAGGGTGATGCCTAGGTTGCCCGGAACGTAGAAATGACCATTACTTTCACACTGGATGCGATTATTCCTGTTATACAATGGAAAAACTTCTGTATTTATATTGTATTTTATGCTTCCGGCGTTGACATCTAAGGCCCTAACTCTTGGATCTGGTGGAGCAATGCTTCCGAGTTAATTCTAGGATGCCCGTAACGTAGAAATGGCCGTTACTTTCACACTGGTTGCAACCATTCCTGTTATGCGATGGAAAAGCTGTTGTATTTATATTGTATTTTATGCTTCTGGCGTTTACTTCTTAGGCCCTAGCTATTGAATCTGGTGGAGCAATGCCTCAGGGTTAAGTCTAGGATGCTCGGAACGTAGAAATGGCCATTACTTTCACACTGGTTGCAATAATTCCTGCTATACGGTGGAAAGACTGTTGCATTTTTATTGTATTTTCTGCTTCTGGCTTTGACTTCTATAGTCCTGGCACTTCGATCTGGTGGGGCAACGTCCAAGGGTGAAGCCTATGTTGCCGGGAACGTAGAAATCACCATAACATTCACACTGGTTGCAATTATTCGTTTTATATAATGGAAAAACTGTTGTATTTTTATTGTATTTAATGCTTCTGGCGTCGACTTCTTAGGCCCTAACTATTCGATCTGGTGGAGCAACGCCCTAGAGTGAAGCCTAGGTTGCCTGGAACGTAGAAATGACCATCACCTTCACACAGGTTGCAATTATTCGTTTTATACGGTGTAAAGGCTGTTGTGTTTATTTTGTATTTTATTCTTCTGGTGTTGACTTCTTAAGCCCTAACTATTCGATCTGGTGGAACAACGCCGTAGAGTGAGCCTCGGTTGCCCGGAACGTAGAAATGACCATTACTTTCACACTGTTTGCAATTATTCCTTTTATAAGATGGAAAAACTTTTGTATTTAGATCGTATTTTATGCTTCTGGCGTTGACTTCTAGGGACCTAACTATTCGATCTGGTGGAGCAACGCCCTAGAGTGAAGCCTAGGTTCCTCGGAATGTAGAAATGACCATAACTTTCACACTGATTGCAATTATTCGTTTTATACGATGGAAAAACTGTTGTATATTTATTGCATTTTATGCTTCGGGCATTGACTTCTAAGGCCCTAACTATTCAATCTGTTGGAGCAACGCCCTTGGGTGAAGCCTAGGTTGCCCGGAACGTAGAAATGACCATAACTTTCACACTGGTTGCAATTATTCGTTTTATACGATGGAAAAGCTGTTGTATTTATATCGTATTTTATGCTTCTGGCGTTGACTTCTTAGTCCCTAACTATTCCATCTGGTGGAACAACGCCATAGGGTGAAGCCTAGGTTGCCCGGAAAGTAGAGATGACCATAGCTTTCACACTGGTAGCAATTATTCGTTTTATACGATGGAAAAACTGTTCTATTTATTTTATATTTTATGCTTCGGGCGTTGACATCTAAGACCCTAACTATTCGATCTGGTGGAGCAACGCCCTAGAGCGAAGCCTAGATTGCCCGGTACGTAGAAATGACCATCACTTTCATACTGGTTGCAATTATTCGTTTTATATGATGGAAAAACTGTTGTATTTATATTGTATTTTATGCTTCTGGCGTTCACTTCTTAGGCCCTAACTACTCGATCTGGTGGAACAACGCCCTAGGGTGAAGCCTAGGTTGCCCGGAACGTAGAAATGACCATAACTTTTACACTGCTAGCATTTATTCGTTTTATACAATGGAAAAACTGTCCTATTTATTTTGCATTTTATCCTTCGGGCGTTGACTTCTAAGGCCCTAACTGATTGATCTGGAGGAGCAACGCCCTAGAGTGAAGCTTAGATTGCCCGGAACGTTGAAATGACCATAAATTTCACACTGGTTGCTAATACTCATCTTATACGATGGAAAAACTGTTATATTTATATTGTATTTTATACTTATGGCGTTGAATTCTAAGTCCCAAGCTATTTGATCTGGTGGAGCAACGCCCTAAAGTGAAACCTAGGTTACCCGGAACGTAGAAATGACCAGTACTTTCACACTGTTTGCAGTTATTCCTGTTATACGATGGAAAAACTGTTGCATCATTATTGTATTTTATGCTTCTGGCGATGACTTCTAAGGCCCTAACTATTCGATCAGGTGGAGCAACGCCCCAGAGTGAAACCTAGGTTGCTCGAAATGTAGAAATGACCATAACGTTCACACTGGTTGCAATTATTCATTCTATACGATGGAAAACCTGTTGTACTTATATTGTATTTTATTCTTAAGGCGATGAATTCTAAGTCCCTAGCTATTCCATATGGTGGAGCAACGCCCTAGAGTAAAACCTAGGTTACACGGAAAGTAGAAATGACCAGTACTTTCATACTGTTTGCAGTTATTCCTGTTATACGATGGAAAAACTTTTGCATCTATATTGTATTTTATGCTTCTGGCGTTGACTTCTAAGGCCCTAGCTATTCGATTTGGTGGAGCAACGCCCTAGAGTGGGGCCTAGGTTGCCCGGTACGTAGAAATGTCCATTACTTTCACACTGTTTGCAAATATACATTATATACGATGGAAAATCTGTTGTATTTATGTTGCATTTTATGCTTCTGGCGCTGACTTCTTAGGCCCTAACTATTTTATCTGGTGGAGCAACGCCCTAAAGTGAAGCCTAGGTTGCACGGAACGTAGAAGTGACCATAACTTCCACACTGGTTGCTATCATTCGTTCTATATGATGGAAAAACTGTGTATCTATATTGTATTTTATGCTTCTGGCGTTCACTTCTTAGGCCCTAACTATTCGATCTGGTGGAACAACGGCCTAGGGTGAAGCGTAGGTTGCCCGGAACGTAGAAATGACCACAACTTTTACACTGGTAGCAATTATTCGTTTTATACAATGGAAAAACTGTTCTATTTATTTTGTATTTAATGCTTCGGGCGTTGACTTCTTAGGCCCTAACTATTCGATCTGGTGGAAGAACGCCCTAGTGTGAAGCCTAGGTTGCTCGGAATGTAGAAATGACCATAACTTTCACACTGGTTGCAATTATTCGTTTTATACGATGGAAAAACTGTTGCATCTTTATCGTATTTTATGCTTCTGGCGTTGACTTCTTAGGCCGTAACTATTCGATCTGGTGAAGCAACGCCCTGTAGAGAAACCTAGGTTGCCCGGAAGGTAGAAATGACCATAACTTTCACACTGGTAGCAATTATTCGTTTTATACGATGGAAAAACTGTTCTATTTATTTTGTATTTTATGCTTCGGGCGTTGACTTCTTAGGCCCTAACTATTCGATCTGGTGGAGCAACGCCCTAGAGTGAAACCTAGGTTGCCCGGAACGTAGAAATGACCAGTACTTTCATACTGTTTGCAGTTATTCCTGTTATACTATGGAAAAACTTTTGCATCTGTATTGTATTTTATGCTTCTGGCGTTGACTTCTAAGGCTGTAACTATTCGATCTGGTGGAACAACGCCCTAGAGTGAAGCCTAGGTTGCACGGAACGTAGAAATGACCATAACTCTCACACTGGTTGGAATTATTCGTTTAATACGATGGAAAAGCTGTTGTATTTATATTGTGTTTTATGCTTCGGGCGTTGACTTCTAATGCCCTAAGCATTCGATCTGGTGGAGCAACGCCCTAGAGTGAAGCGTAGGTTACCAGAAACGTAGAAATGACAATGTCTTTCACACTGGTTGCAATTATTCCTGTTATACGATGGAAATACTGTTGTATTTTTATGGTATTTTATGCTTCAGGCGCTGTCTTCTAAGGTCGTAGCTATTCGACGTGGTGGAGCAATGCCTCAGAGTTAAGTCTAGGATGCCCGGAACGTAGAAATGGGCATTACTTTCACACTGGTTGCATTTACTCGTTTTATAGGATGGAAAAACAGTTGTATTTATATTGTATTTTATGCTTCTGGCGTTGACTTCTAAATCCCTAACTATTCTATCTGGTGGACCAACGTCCTAGAGTCAAGCCTAGGTTGCCCGGAACGTAGAAACGACCATAACATTCACACTGGTTGCAATTATTCGTTTTATACGATGGAAAAGCTGTTGTACTTATATTGTGTTTTATTCTTCTGGCGTTGACTTCTTAGGCCCTAACTATTCGATCTGGTGGAGCAATGCCCTAGAGTGAAGCCTAGGGTGCCCGGAACGTAGAAATGACCATCACTTTCAAACTCGTTGCTTTATTCCTGTTATATGATGGAAAAACTGATGTACTTATACTGTATTTTATTCTGCTGGCGTTGACTTCTTAGGCCCTAACTATTCGATCTGGTGGAACAACGCCTAGGAGTGAAGCCTAGGTTGTCCGGAACGTAGAAATGACCATTACTTTCACACTGTTTGCAAATATACATTATATACGATGGAAAAGCTGTTGTATTCATATTGTATTTTATGCTTCTGGCGTTGACTTCTTAGGCCCTAACTATTTGATGTGGTGGAGCACTGCCCTACAGTGAAGCCTAGGTTGCCCGGAACGTGGAACATTCCATTACCTTCACACTGGTTGCAATTATTCCTGTTATACGATGGAAAATCTGTTTTATTTATATTGTATTTTATGCTTCTAGCGTTGACTTCTTAGGCCCTAACTATTCCCACTGGTGGATCAACGCCCTAGAGTGAAACCTAGGTTGCCCGGAACGTAGAAATGACCATTACTTTCACACTGGTTGCAATTATTCCTGTTATACGATGGAAAAACTGTTGTACCTTTATTGTATTTTATGCTTCTGGCTTAGACTTCTAAGGCCCTAACTATTCGATCTGGTGGAGCAACGCCCTAAAGTGAAGCCTAGGTTGCTCGGAATGTAGAAATGTCCATAACTATCACACTGGTTGCTATTATTTGTTTTATACGATGGAAAAGCTGTTGCATTTATATTGTATTTTATGCTTTTAGCGTTGAATTCTAAGTCCCTAGCTATTCAATCTGGTGGAGCAACGCCCTAGAGTGAAGCCTGGGTAGCCCGGAACGTAGAAATGACCATTACTTTCACACTGTTTGCAATTATTCATTTCATACGATGGAAAAGCTGTTGTATTTATATTGTATTTTATTCTTCTGGCGTTGACTTCTTAGGCCCTAACAATTCGATCTGGTGGAGCAACGTCCTAGAGTGAAACCTAGGTTACCAGGAACGTAGAAATGACCATTACTATCATACTGGTTGCAATTATTCGTCTTATACGATGAAAAAACAGTTGTATTTTTATTGTATTTTATGCTTCAGGCGTTGACTTCTAAGGCTGTAGCTATTCGATGTGGTGGAGCAATGCCATTGCGTGTAGCCTAGGTTGCCCGGAACGTAGAAACGACCATAACATTCACACTGGTTGCAATTATTCGTTTTATACGATAGAAAAGCTGTTGTATTTATATCGAGTTTTATGCTTCTGACGTTGTCTTCTTAGCCCCTAACTATTTGATCTGGTGGAGCAACGCCATAGGGTGAAAAGTAGATTGCCCGGAACGTAGAAATGACCATTACTTTCACACTTGTTGCAATTACTCCTGTTATACGATGGAAAAACTGTTGTATTCTTATTGTATTTTATGCTTCTGGCGTTGACTTCTTAGGCCCTAACTATTCGATCTGGTGGGGCAACGTCCAATGGTGAAGCCTGTGTTGCCCGGAACGTAGTAATGACCATTACTTTCACACTGGTTGCAATTATTCGTTTTATACGATGGAAAAGCTATTGTATTTATATCGTATTTTATGCTTCTGGCGTTGACTTCTTGGGCCCTAACTCTTCGATCTGGTGGAGCAACGCCCCAGAGTGAAGCCTATTTTGCCCGGAACGTAGAAATGACCATTACTTTCACAATGGTTGCAATTACTCCTGTTATACGATGGACAAAATGTTGGATTTTTATTTTGTTTTATGTATCTGGCGTTGTTTTCTAAGTCCCTACCTATTCGACCTGTTGGAGGAACGCCTTAGGGTGATGCCTAGGTTGCCCGGAACGTAGAAATGACCATCACTTTCACACTGGATGCCATTATTCCTGTTATACAATGGAAAAACTTCTGTATTTATATCGTATTTTATGCTTCCGGCGTTGACTTCTAAGGCCCTAACTCTTCGATCTGGTGGAGCAATGTTTCCGGGTTAATTCTAGGATGCCAGGAACGTAGAAATGGCGGTTACTTTCACACTGGTTGCAACCATTCCTGTTATACGATGGAAAAGCTGTTGTATTTATATTATATTTTATGCTTCTGGCGTTGACTTCTTAGGCCCTAGCTATTGAATCTGGTGGAGCAATGCTTCAGAGTTAAGTCTAGGTTTCCCGGAACGTCGAAATAACCATCACTTTCACACTGGTTGCAATTATTCCTGTTATACGACTTAAATGCTGCTGTATTTATATTGCATTTTAAGCTTCGCGCGTTGAATTCTAAGGCCCTAACTAGTCGATCTGGTGGAGCAACGCCCTAGGGTGAAGACTAGGTTGCGCGGAACGTAGAAATTACCATAGCTTTCATACTGGTTTCAATTATTCGTTTTATACGATGGAAAAACTGTTGTATTTATATTGTATTTTATGCTTCTGGCGTTGACTTTCTAGGCCATAGCTATTCGATCTGGTGGAACAACGGCCTAGAGTGAAGCCTAGGTTGCCCGGCATGTAGAAATGACCATAACTTTCACACTGGTTGCAATTATTCGTTCTATACGATGGAAAAGCTGTTGTATTTATATTGTGTTTTATGCTTCTGGCGTTGACTTCTTAGGCCCTAACTATTCGAACTGGTGGAGCAACGCCCTAGAGTGAAGCCCAGGCTGCCCAAAATGTAGAAATGACAATTACCACCACACTGGTTGCAATTATTCATTTTATACGATGGAAAAACTGTTGTATTTTTATTGTACTTTATGCTTCTGGCGTTGACTGCTAAGACCGTAGCTGTTCGATCTGGTGGGGCAACGGCCTAGAGTGAAGCCTAGGTTGCCCGAAACATAGATATGACCATTACTTTCACTCTGGTTGCAATTATTCATGCTATACGATGGAAAAACTGCTGTATTTTTAGTGTATTTTATGCTTCTGGCGTTGACTTCTAAGGCCCTAACTCTTCGATCTGGTGGAGGAACGCCCTACAGTGAAGCCTATTTTGCCCCAAACGTTGAAATGGCCATTACTTTCACACTGGTTGCAATTATTCCTGTTATACGGTGGAAAAACTGAAGTAGTTTTATTGTATTTTATGCGTTCGGTGTTGCTTTCTAAGACCCTAACTATTCGACCTGTTGGAGCAACCTCCTAGAGTGAAGCGTAGGTTACCCGGAACGTAGAAATGGCCATTAATTTCACAATGGTTGCAATAATTCCTGTTATGCAGTGGAAAATCTTCTGCATTTATATTGTACTTTATGCTTCCGGCGTTGACTTCTAAGGCCCTAACTCTTCGATCAGGTGGAGCAACGCCCTAGAGTTAAGCCTACTTTGCCCGAAACGTTGAAATGACCATTAATTTCACACTGGTTGCAATTCTTTCTGTTATACGAAGGAAAAACTGTTGTATTTTTATTTCATTTTAGGATCTTGTCGCTGACTTCTAGGGCCCTAGCAATTCGATCTGGTGGAGCAACGCCCTAAGGTGAAGCCTATGTTGCCCGGAACGTAGAAATGACCATAACTTTCACACTGGTTGCAATTATTCGTTTTATACAATGGAAGAACTGTTCCAATTATTTTGTATTTTATGCTTCTGGCTTTGACTTCTAAGGTCCTAGATAGTCGATCTCGAGGGGCAACGTCCAAGAGTCAAGCCAATGTTGCCTGGAACGTAGAAATGACCATTACTTTCACACTGGTTGCTATTATTCCTTTTATACGATGGAAAAACTGTTGTATTTTTATTGTATTTTAAGCTTCGGCCGTTGACTTCTATGGCCCTACCTGTTCGATCTGGTGGTGCAACGCCCTAGAGTCAAAGCTAGGTTGCCCGGAACCAAGAAATGACCATTACTTTCACACTGGTTGCAATTACTACTGTTACAAGATGCAAAAACTGCTGTATTTATGTTGTATTTTATGCTCCGGGCGTAGACTTCTAAGGCCCTAACTATTCGATCTGGTGGAGCAACGCCCTAGAGTGAAGCGTTTGTTGCCCGGAACGTAGAAATGACCATCACTTTCACACTGGTTGCAACTACTCCTGTTATACGATGGACAAACTGTTGGATTTTTATCTTGTTTTATGTATCTGGCGTTGTTTTCTAAGTCCCAACCTATTCGACGTGGTGGAGGAACGCCCTAGGGTGATGCCTAGGTTGCCCGGAACATAGAAATGACCGTTACTTTCACAATATTTGCAAAGATTCGTCTTATACGATTGAAAGCTGTTGCATTTATATTGTATTTTATGCTTCTGGCGTTGACTTCTAAGGCCGTAGCTATTCAATGTGGTGGAGCAACGCCCTAGAGTGAAGCCTAGGCAGCTCGGATCGTAGAAATGGCCATAACTTTCACACTGGTTGCAATTATTCGTTTTATACAATGGAAAAACTGATCTATTTATTTTGTATTTTATGCTTCGGGCGTCGACATCTTGGGCCCTAACTATTTGATCTGGTGGACCTACGGCCTAGAGTGAAGCCTAGGTTACCCGGTACGTAGAAATGACAATCTCTTTCACACTGGTTGCAATTATTAATTTTATACGATGGAAGAACTATTGTATTTATATTGTATTTTATACTTCTGGCGTTGACTTCTAAGGCCCTAACTATTCGATCTGGTGGAGCAACCCCCTAGGGTGAAGTCTAGGTTGCGCGGAACGTAGAAATGACCATAGCTTTCATACGGGTTTCAATTATGCGTTTTATACGATGGAAAAACTGTTGTATTTATAATGTATTTTATGCTTCTGGCGTTGACTTCTTAGGCCCTACCTATTCGATCTGGTGGAGCAACCCCCTAGAGTGAAGCCCAGGTTGCCCAAAATGTAGAAATGACCATTACCATCACACTGGTTGCAATTATTCATTTTATACGTTGGAAAAACTGTTGTATTTTTATTGTACTTTATGCCTCGGGCGTAGACTTCTAAGGCCCTAGATATTCGATCTGGAGGAGCAACGCCCTAGAGTGAAGCCTAGGTTGCCCGGAACGTAGAAATGACAATTACCACCACACTGGTTGCAATTATTCATTTTATACGATGGAAAAATTGTTGTATTTTTATTGTACTTTATGCTCCGGGCGTATACTTCTAAGGCCCTAGCTATTCGATCTGGTGGAGCAACGCCCTAGAGTGAAGCCTTGGTAGCCCGGAACGTAGAAATGACCGTTACTTTCACAATATTTGCAAACATTCATCTTATACGATGGAAAGCTGTTGTATTTATATTGTATTTTATGCTTCTGGCGTTGACTTCTAAGGCCGTAGCTATTCAATGTGGTGGAGCAACGCCCTAGAGTGAAGCGTAGGCAGCTCGGATCGTAGAAATGACCATTACTTTCACACTGGTTGCAATTATTCGTTTTATACAATGGAAAAACTGTTCCATTTATTTTGTATTTTATGCTTCGGGCGTCGACTTCTTGGGCCCTAACTATTCGATCTGGAGGACCAACGGCCTAGAGTGAAGCCTAGGTTGCCCGGAACGTAGAAATGACCATCACTTTCACACTGGTTGCAATTGTTCCTGTTATACGATGGAAAAACTGTTGGATTTTTATTGTATTTTATGCTTCAGGCGTTGCCTTCTAAGGTCGTAGCTATTCGATGTTGTGGAGCAACGCCCTAAAGTGAAGCCTAGGTTGCCCCGAACGTAGAAATGACCATTACCTGCACACTGGTTGCAATTATTCCTGTTACGCGATGAAAAGACTGTTGTATTTATACTGTATTTTATGCTTCTGGCGTTGACTTCTAAGTCCCTAGCTATTCGATCTGGTGGAGCAGCGCCCTTGAGTGAAGCATAGGTTGCCCGGCATGTAGTAATGACTATAACTTTCACACTGGTTCCAATTATTCGATCGATACGATGGAAAAGCTGTTGTATTTATATTGTGCTTTATGCTTCTGGGGTTGACTTCTTAGGCCCAGCTATTCGATCTGGTTGAGCAACGCCCTAGAGTGAAGCCCATGTTGGCCAAAATGTAGAAATGACCATTACCATCATACTGGTTGCAATTGTGCATTTTATACGATGGAAAAACTGTTGTATTTTTATTGTACTTTATGCTCCGGGCGTAGACTTCTAAGGCCCTAACTATTCGATCTGGTGGAGCAACGCCCTAGAGTGTAGGCTAAGTTGCCCGGAAGGTAGAAATGACCATATCTTTCACACCGGTTACTATTATTCGTTTTTTACGATGGAAAAACTGTTGTATTTATATTGTGTTTTATGCCTCTGGAGTTGACTTCTTAGGCCCTAACTTTTCGATCTCGTGTAACAACGCCCTAGAGTGAAGCGTAGGTTGCCCGGAACGTAGAAATGACCATGACTTTCACACTGGCTGCAATTATTCCTGTTACACGATGGACAAACTGTTGTATCTTTACTATATTTTAGGCTTCTGGCGTTGACTTCTAATTCCGTAGCTATTCGATGTGGTGGAGCAAGGCCCTAGGGTGGAGCCTAGGTTGCCCGGAACGTAGAAATGATCATTACTTTCGCACTGGTTGCAATTACTCAGGTTATGCAATGGAAAAACTGCTGTATTTATATTGTATTTTATGCTTCGGGCATTGACTTCTAAGGCCCTAACTATTCGATGTGGTGGAGCAACGCACTAGAGCGAAATCTAGGTTGCCAGGAACGTAGAAATGACCATTACTTTCACACTGGTTGCAATTATTCCTGTTATACGGTGGACAAACTGTTGGATTTTTATTGTACTTTATGCTTCTGGCGTTGACTTCTTAGGCCCTAACTATTCGATCTGGTGGAACAACGCCCTAGAGTGATGCCTAGGTTGCCCAGAACGTAGAAATGACCATAACTTTCATACTGGTTGCAATTATACGTTTTATACAATGGAAAAACTGTTCTTTTATTTTGTATTTTATGCTTCGGTCGCTGGACTTCTAAGGCCATACCTATTCGATCTGGTGGAGCAACGCCCTAGAGTGAAGCCTAGGTTGCCCGGAACGTAGAAATGACCATATCCTTCACATTGGTTGCAATTATTCCTGTTACACGATGGAAAAACTGTTTTATTTTTATTGTATTTTATGCCTCTGGCGTTGACTTCTTAGGCCCTAACTATTCGATCTGGAGGAGCAACGCCCTTGAGTGAAGCCTAGGTTGCCCGGAACTTAGAAATGACCATTACCATCACACTGGTTACAATTATTCGTTTTATACGATGGAAAAACAGTTGTATTTTTATTTTACTTTATGCTCCGGGCGTAGACTTCTAAGCCCCTAACTATTCGATCTGGTGGAGCAACGCCCTATAGTGTAGGCTAGGTTGCCCGGAAGGTAGAAATGACCATGACTTTCACACTGGCTGCAATTATTCCTGTTACACGATGGAAAAGCTGTTGTATCTTTACTGTATTTTAGGCTTCGGGCGTTGACTTCTATGGCCCTACCTATTCCATCTGGTGGAGCAACGCCCTAGAGTCGAGTCTAGGTTGCCCGCAACATGGAAATGACCATTACTTTCACACTGTTTGCAATTATTCATTCTATACGAGGGAAGAACTGTTGTATTTTATTGTATTTTATGCTTCTGGCGTTGACTTCTAAGGCCGTAGCTATTCGATGTGGTGGAGCAACGCCCTTGAGTGAAGCCTAGGTTGCCCGGAACTTAGAAATGACTACCACATTCACACTGGTTGCAATTATTCGTTTTATACGATGGAAAAACTGTTGCATTTTTATTTTATTGTATGCTTCGTGCGTTGACTTCTAAGGCCCTAACTATTCGATCTGGTGGAGCAGCGCCCTTGAGTGAAGCCTAGGTTGCCGGGACGTAGAAATGACCATATCATTCACACCGGTTTCTATTATTCGTTTTTTACGATGGAAAAGCTGTTGTATTTATATTGAACTTTAAACTGCTGGCGTTGACTTCTAAGGCCCTAACTATTCGATCTGGCTGACCAACGCCCTAGAGTGGAGCCGATGTTGCCCGGAATGTAGAAATGACCATAACTTTCACACTGTTTGCAGTTATTCATTCTATACGAGGGTAGAACTGTTGTATTTTATTGTATTTTATGCTTCTGGCGTTGACTTCTAAGGCCGTAGCTATTCGATGTGGTGGAGCAACGCCCTAGAGTGAAGCCCAGGTTGCCCAAAATGTAGAAATGACCATTACCATCACACTGGTTGCAATTATTCGTTTTATAGGATGGAAAAACAGTTGTATTTTTATTTTACTTTATGCTCCGGGCGTAGACTTCTAAGGCCCTAACTATTCGATCTGTTGGAGCAACGCCCTATAGTGTAGGCTAGGTTGCCCGGAAGGTAGAAACGACCATGACTTTCACACTGGCTGCAATTATTCCTGTTACACGATGGAAAAACTGTTGTATCTTTACTGTATTTTAGGCTTCGGGCGTTGACTTCTATGGCCCTACCTATTCCATCTGGTGGAGCAACGCCCTAGAGTCGAGTCTAGGTTGCCCGCAACATGGAAATGACCATTACTTTCACACTGTTTGCAATTATTCATTCTATACGAGGGAAGAACTGTTGTATTTTATTGTATTTTATGCTTCTGGCGTTGACTTCTAAGGCCGTAGCTATTCGATGTGGTGGAGCAACGCCCTTGAGTGAAGCCTAGGTTGCCCGGAACTTAGAAATGACTACCACTTTCACACTGGTTGCAATTATTCGTTTTATACGATGGAAAAACTGTTGCATTTTTATTTTATTGTATGCTTCGTGCGTTGACTTCTAAGGCCCTAACTATTCGATCTGGCTGACTAACGCCCTAGAGTGGAGCCGATGTTGCCCGGAATGTAGAAATGACCATAACTTTCACACTGGTTCCAATTATTCGTTCTATACGATGGAAAAGCTGTTGTATTTATATTGTGTTTTATGGTTCTGGGGTTGACTTCTTAGGCCCAGCTATTCGATCTGGTTGAGCAACGCCCTAGAGTGAAGCCCAGGTTGGCCAAAATGTAGAAATGACCATTACCATCATACTGGTTGCAATTATGCATTTTATACGATGGAAAAACTGTTGTATTTTTATTGTACTTTATGCTCCGGGCGTAGACTTCTAAGGCCCTAACTATTCGATCTGGTGGAGCAACGCCCTAGAGTGTAGGCTAACTTGCCCGGAAGGTAGAAATGACCATATCTTTCACACCGGTTACTATTATTCGTTTTTTACGATGGAAAAACTGTTGTATTTATATTGTGTTTTATGCCTCTGGAATTGACTTCTTAGGCCCTAACTTTTCGATCTCGTGTAACAACGCCCTAGAGTGAAGCGTAGGTTGCCCGGAACGTAGAAATGACCATGACTTTCACACTGGCTGTAATTATTCCTGTTACACGATGGACAAACTGTTGTATCTTTACTATATTTTAGGCTTCTGGCGTTGACTTCTAAGGCCGTAGCTATTCGATGTGATGGAGCAACGCCCTAGGGTGGAGCCTAGGTTGCCCGGAACGTAGAAATGATCATTACTTTCGCACTGGTTGCAATTACTCAGGTTATGCAATGGAAAAACTGCTGTATTTATATTGTATTTTATGCTTCGGGCATTGACTTCTAAGGCCCTAACTATTCGATGTGGTGGAGCAACGCACTAGAGCGAAATCTAGGTTGCCCGGAACGTAGAAATGACCATTACTTTCACACTGGTTGCAATTACTCCTGTTATACGGTGGACAAACTGTTGGATTTTTATTGTACTTTATGCTTCTGGCGTTGACTTCTTAGGCCCTAACTATTCGATCTGGTGGAACAACGCCCTAGAGTGATGCCTAGGTTGCCCAGAACGTAGAAATGACCATAACTTTCATACTGGTTGCAATTATTCGTTTTATACAATGGAAAAACTGTTCTTTTTATTTTGTATTTTATGCTTCGGTCGCTTGACTTCTAAGGCCATACCTATTCGATCTGGTGGAGCAACGCCCTAGAGTGAAGCCTATGTTGCCGGGAACGTAGAAATGACCATAACTTTCACATTGGTTTCAATTATTCGTTTTATACAATGGAAAAGCTGTTGTATTTTTATTGTATTTTATGCTCCGGGCATAAACTTCTAAGGCCCTGGCTATTCGATCTGGAGGAGCAACGCCCTTGAGTGAAGCCTAGGTTACCCGGAACGTAGAAATGACCCTAACTTTCAAACCAGTTTCAATTATCCGTTTTATACGATGGGAACACTGTTGTATTTATTTTGTATTTTATGCTTCTAGCGTTGGCTTCTAAGGCCCTAACTATTCGGTCTGGTGGAGTAACGCCCTAGAGTGAAGCCTAGGTTGCCCGGAACGTAGAAATGACCATTACCTTCACACTGGTTGCAATTACTACTGTTACACGATGCAAAAACTGCTGTATTTCTGTTGTATTTTATGCTTCGGGCATTGACTTCTAAGGCCCTAACTATTCGATGTGGTGGAGCAACGCCCTAGAGCGAAATCTAGGATGCCACGAACGTAGAAATGACCATTACCTGCACACTGGTTGCAATTATTCCTGTTACGCGATGAAAAGGCTGTTGTATTTATACTGTATTTTATGCTTGTGGCGTTGACTTCTAAGTCCCTAGCTATTCGATCTGGTGGAGCAGCGCCCTAGAGTGAAGCCTAGGTTTCCCGGAACGTAGAAATGACCATAACTTTCATACCGGTTGCAATTATTCGTTTTATACGATGGAAAAACTGTTGTATTTATTTTGTATTTTATGCTCCTGGCGTTGACTTCTAAGTCCGTAGCCATTCGATCTGGTGGAGCAACGCCCTAGAGTGAAGCCTATGTTGCCGGGAACGTAGAAATGACCATAACTTTCACACTGGTGCAGTTATTCGTTTTATACAATGGAAAAACTGTTCTATTTATTTTGTATTTTATGATTCAAGCGTTGACTTCTAAGGCCCAAACTATTCTATCTGGTGGGGCAACGTCCAAGAGTCAAGCCTATGTCGCCCGGAACGTAGAAATGACCATAACTTTCACACTGGTTGCAATTATTCGTTTTATACAATGGAAAAGCTGTTGTATTTTTATTGTATTTTATGCTCCGGGCAGAGACTTCTAAGGCCCAGGCTATTCGATCTGGAGGAGCAACGCCCTTGAGTGAAGCCTAGGTTACCCGGAACGTAGAAATGACCCTAACTTTCAAACCAGTTTCAATTATCCGTTTTATACGATGGGAACACTGTTGTATTTATTTTGTATTTTATGCTTCTAGCGTTGGCTTCTAAGGCCCTAACTATTCGATCTGGTGGAGCAACGCCCTAGAGTGAAGCGTAGGTTGCCCGGAACGTAGAAATGACCATGACTTTCACACTGGCTGCAATTATTCCTGTTACACGATGGACAAACTGTTGTATCTTTACTATATTTTAGGCTTCTGGCGTTGACTTCTAAGGCCGTAGCTATTCGATGTGGTGGAGCAACGCCCTAGGGTGGAGCCTAGGTTGCCCGGAACGTAGAAATGATCATTACTTTCGCACTGGTTGCAATTACTCAGGTTATGCAATGGAAAAACTGCTGTATTTATATTGTGTTTTATGCTTCGGGCATTGACTTCTAAGGCCCTAACTATTCGATGTGGTGGAGCAACGCACTAGAGTGAAATCTAGGTTGCCAGGAACGTAGAAATGACCATTACTTTCACACTGGTTGCAATTATTCCTGTTATACGGTGGACAAACTGTTGGATTTTTATTGTACTTTATGCTTCTGGCGTTGACTTCTTAGGCCCTAACTATTCGATCTGGTGGAACAACGCCCTAGAGTGGTGCCTAGGTTGCCCAGAACGTAGAAATGACCATAACTTTCATACTGGTTGCAATTATTCGTTTTATACAATGGAAAAACTGTTCTTTTTATTTTGTATTTTATGCTTCGGTCGCTTGACTTCTAAGGCCATACCTATTCGATCTGGTGGAGCAACGCCCTAGAGTGAAGCCTAGGTTGCCCGGAACGTAGAAATGACCATATCCTTCACATTGGTTGCAATTATTCCTGTTACACGATGGAAAAACTGTTTTATTTTTATTGTATTTTATGCCTCTGGCGTTGACTTCTTTGGCCCTAACTATTCGATCTGGAGGAGCAACGCCCTTGAGTGAAGCCTAGGTTGCCCGGAACTTAGAAATGACTACCACTTTCACACTGGTTGCAAAAATTCGTTTTATACGATGGAAAAACTGTTGTATTTATTTTGTATTTTATGCTTCGGGCATAGACTTGTAAGGCCCTGGCTATTCGATCTGGAGGAGCAACGCCCTTGAGTGAAGCCTAGGTTACCCGGAACGTAGAAATGACCCTAACATTCAAACCAGTTTCAATTATCCGTTTTATACGATGGGAACACTGTTGTATTTATTTTGTATTTTATGCTTCTAGCGTTGGCTTCTAAGGCCCTAACTATTCGGTCTGGTGGAGTAACGCCCTAGAGTGAAGCCTAGGTTGCCCGGAACGTAGAAATGACCATTACCTACACACTGGTTGCAATTACTACTGTTACACGATGCAAAAACTGCTGTATTTATGTTGTATTTTATGCTCCGGGCGTAGACTTCTAAGGCCCTAACTATTCGATCTGGTGGAGCAACGCCCTATAGTGTAGGCTAGGTTGCCCGGAAGGTAGAAATGACCATGACCTTCACACTGGCTGCAATT
The DNA here is from genome assembly GCF_051401765.1 of Calliopsis andreniformis. Lineage (NCBI taxonomy): Eukaryota > Metazoa > Arthropoda > Insecta > Hymenoptera > Andrenidae > Calliopsis > Calliopsis andreniformis. The sequence continues at coordinate 3,242,008 of NW_027480436.1, read as the reverse complement.
ATTCCTGTTACACGATGGAAAAACTGTTGTATCTTTACTGTATTTTAGGCTTCGGGCGTTGACTTCTATGGCCCTACCTATTCCATCTGGTGCAGCAACGCCCTAGAGTCGAGTCTAGGTTGCCCGCAACATGGAAATGACCATTACTTTCACACTGTTTGTAATTATTCATTCTATACGAGGGAAGAACTGTTGTATTTTATTGTATTTTATGCTTCTGGCGTTGACTTCTAAGGCCGTAGCTATTCGATGTGGTGAAGCAACGCCCTTGAGTGAAGCCTAGGTTGCCCGGAACTTAGAAATGACTACCACTTTCACACTGGTTGCAATTATTCGTTTTATACGATGGAAAAACTGTTGCATTTTTATTTTATTGTATGCCTCGTGCGTAGACTTCTAAGGCCCTAACTATTCGATCTGGTGGAGCAGCGCCCTTGAGTGAAGCCTAGGTTGCCGGGACGTAGAAATGACCATATGATTCACACCGGTTTCTATTATTCGTTTTTTACGATGGAAAAGCTGTTGTATTTATATTGAACTTTAAGCTGCTGGCGTTGACTTCTAAGGCCCTAACTATTCGATCTGGCTGACCACCGCCCTAGAGTGGAGCCGATGTTGCCCGGAATGTAGAAATGACCATAACTTTCACACTGTTTGCAATTATTCATTCTATACGAGGGTAGAACTGTTGTATTTTATTGTATTTTATGCTTCTGGCGTTGACTTCTAAGGCCGTAGCTATTCGATGTGGTGGAGCAACGCCCTAGAGTGGAGCCTAGGTTGCCCGGAACGTAGAAATGACCATTACCTTCACACTGGTTGCAACTACTACTGTTACACGATGCAAAAACTGCTGTATTTATGTTGTATTTTATGCTTCGGGCATTGACTTCTAAGGCCCTAACTATTCGATGTGGTGGAGCAACGCCCTAGAGCGAAATCTAGGATGCCACGAACGTAGAAATGACCATTACCTGCACACTGGTTGCAATTATTCCTGTTACGCGATGAAAAGGCTGTTGTATTTATACTGTATTTTATGCTTGTGGCGTTGACTTCTAAGTCCCTAGCTATTCGATCTGGTGGAGCAGCGCCCTAGAGTGAAGCCTAGGCTTCCCGGAACGTAGAAATGACCATAACTTTCACACTGGTTGCAATTATTCGTTTTATACGTTGGAAAAACTGTTGTATTTATTTTGTATTTTATGCTTCTGGCGCTGACTTCTAAGGCCCTAACAATTGGATCTGGAGGAACAACGCCCTAGAGTGAAGCCTAGGTTGCCCGGAACGTAGAAATGACCATTACCTGCACACTGGTTGCAATTACTAGTGTTACACGATGCAGAAACTGTTGTATTTATATTGCATTTTATGCTTCTGGCATTGACTTCTAAGGCGGTAGTTATTCGATCTGGTGGAGCAACGCCCTAGAGTGAAGCCTAGGTCGGCGGGAACGTAGAAATGTCCATTACCTTCACACAGGTTGCAGTTATTCCTGTTATACGATGGAAAACTGTTGTATTTATATTGTATTTTAAGCTTCTGGCGATGACTTCTAAGTCCCAAACTATTCGATGTGGTGTAGCAACGCCCTAGAGTGAAGACTAGGTTGCCCAGAACGTAGAAGTGACCATAACTTTCACACTGGTTGCAATTATTCGTCTTATGCGATGGAAAAACTGTTTTATTTATATTGTGTTTTATGCCTCTGGAGTTGACTTCTTAGGCCCTAACTATTCGATCTGTTGGAGCAACGCCATAGAGTGTAGCCTAGGTTGCCCGGAACGTAGAAATGACCATAACTTTCATACCGGTTGCAATTATTCGTTTTATACGATGGAAAAACTGTTGTATTTATTTTGTATTTTATGCTCCTGGCGTTGACTTCTAAGTCCGTAGCCATTCGATCTGGTGGAGCAACGCCCTAGAGTGAAGCCTATGTTGCCGGGAACGTAGAAATGACCATAACTTTCACACTGGTGCAGTTATTCGTTTTATACAATGGAAAAACTGTTCTATTTATTTTGTATTTTATGATTCAAGCGTTGACTTCTAAGGCCCAAACTATTCTATCTGGTGGGGCAACGTCCAAGAGTCAAGCCTATGTCGCCCGGAACGTAGAAATGACCATAACTTTCACACTGGTTGCAATTATTCGTTTTATACAATGGAAAAGCTGTTGTATTTTTATTCTATTTTATGCTCCGGGCATAGACTTCTAAGGCCCTGGCTATTCGATCTGGAGGAGCAACGCCCTTGAGTGAAGCCTAGGTTACCCGGAACGTAGAAATGACCCTAACTTTCAAACCAGTTTCAATTATCCGTTTTATACGATGGGAACACTGTTGTATTTATTTTGTATTTTATGCTTCTAGCGTTGGCTTCTAAGGCCCTAACTATTCGATCTGGTGGAGTAACGCCCTAGAGTGAAGTCTAGGTTGCCCAGAACGTAGAAATGACCTTATCCTTCACACTGGTTGCCATTATTCCTGTTACACGATGGAAAATCTGTTGTATTTTTATTGTATTTTATGCCTCTGGCGTTGACTTCTTAGGCCCTAACTATTCGATCTGGTGGAGCAACGCCCTAGAGTGAAGCCTAGGTTTGCCCGGAACGTAGAAATGACCATAGCTTTCATACTGGTTTCAATTATTCCTTTTATACGATGGAAAAACTGTTGTATTTATTTTGTATTTTATGCTTCTAGCGTTGGCTTCTAAGGCCCTAACTATTCGGTCTGGTGGAGTAACGCCCTAGAGTGAAGCCTAGGTTGCCCGGAACGTAGAAATGACCATTACCTTCACACTGGTTGCAACTACTACTGTTACACGATGCAAAAACTGCTGTATTTATGTTGTATTTTATGCTTCGGGCATTGACTTCTAAGGCCCTAACTATTCGATGTGGTGGAGCAACGCCCTAGAGCGAAATCTAGGATGCCACGAACGTAGAAATGACCATTACCTGCACACTGGTTGCAATTATTCCTGTTACGCGATGAAAAGGCTGTTGTATTTATACTGTATTTTATGCTTGTGGCGTTGACTTCTAAGTCCCTAGCTATTCGATCTGGTGGAGCAGCGCCCTAGAGTGAAGCCTAGGTTTCCCGGAACGTAGAAATGACCATAACTTTCACACTGGTTGCAATTATTCGTTTTATACGTTGGAAAAACTGTTGTATTTATTTTGTATTTTATGCTTCTGGCGCTGACTTCTAAGGCCCTAACAATTGGATCTGGAGGAACAACGCCCTAGAGTGAAGCCTAGGTTGCCCGGAACGTAGAAATGACCATTACCTGCACACTGGTTGCAATTACTAGTGTTACACGATGCAAAAACTGTTGTATTTATATTGCATTTTAAGCTTCTGGCATTGACTTCTAAGGCGGTAGTTATTCGATCTGGTGGAGCAACGCCCTAGAGTGAAGCCTAGGTCGGCGGGAACATAGAAATGACCATTACCTTCACACAGGTTGCAGTTATTCCTGTTATACGATGGAAAACTGTTGTATTTATATTGTATTTTAAGCTTCTGGCGATGACTTCTAAGTCCCAAACTATTCGATGTGGTGGAGCAACGCCCTAGAGTGAAGACTAGGTTGCCCAGAACGTAGAAATGACCATAACTTTCATACCGGTTGCAATTATTCGTTTTATACGATGGAAAAACTGTTGTATTTATTTTGTATTTTATGCTTCTGGCGTTGACTTCTAAGTCCGTAGCCATTCGATCTGGTGGAGCAACGCCCTAGACTGAAGCCTATGTTGCCGGGAACGTAGAAATGACCATAACTTTCACACTGGTGCAGTTATTCGTTTTATACAATGGAAAAACTGTTCTATTTATTTTGTATTTTATGATTCAAGCGTTGACTTCTAAGGCCCAAACTATTCTATCTGGTGGGGCAACGTCCAAGAGTCAAGCCTATGTCGCCCGGAACGTAGAAATGACCATAACTTTCACACTGGTTGCAATTATTCGTTTTATACAATGGAAAAGCTGTTGTATTTTTATTGTATTTTATGCTCCGGGCATAGACTTCTAAGGCCCTGGCTATTCGATCTGGAGGAGCAACGCCCTTGAGTGAAGCCTAGGTTACCCGGAACGTAGAAATGACCCTAACTTTCAAACCAGTTTCAATTATCCGTTTTATACGATGGGAACACTGTTGTATTTATTTTGTATTTTATGCTTCTAGCGTTGGCTTCTAAGGCCCTAACTATTCGATCTGGTGGAGTAACGCCCTAGAGTGAAGTCTAGGTTGCCCAGAACGTAGAAATGACCATATCCTTCACACTGGTTGCCATTATTCCTGTTACACGATGGAAAATCTGTTGTATTTTTATTGTATTTTATGCCTCTGGCGTTGAATTCTTAGGCCCTAACTATTCGATCTGGTGGAGCAACGCCCTAGAGTGAAGCCTAGGTTTGCCCGGAACGTAGAAATGACCATAACTTTCATACCGGTTGCAATTATTCGTTTTATACGATGGAAAAACTGTTGTATTTATTTTGTATTTGATGCTCCTGGCGTTGACTTCTAAGTCCGTAGCCATTCGATCTGGTGGAGCAACGCCCTAGAGTGAAGCCTATGTTGCCGGGAACGTAGAAATGACCATAACTTTCACACTGGTTGCAATTATTCGTTTTATACAATGGAAAAGCTGTTGTATTTTTATTGTATTTTATGCTCCGGGCATAGACTTCTAAGGCCCTGGCTATTCGATCTGGAGGAGCAACGCCCTTGAGTGAAGCCTAGGTTACCCGGAACGTAGAAATGACCCTAACTTTCAAACCAGTTTCAATTATCCGTTTTATACGATGGGAACACTGTTGTATTTATTTTGTATTTTATGCTTCTAGCGTTGGCTTCTAAGGCCCTAACTATTCGATCTGGTGGAGTAACGCCCTAGAGTGAAGCCTAGGTTGCCCGGAACGTAGAAATGACCATTACCTTCACACTGGTTGCAATTACTACTGTTACACGATGCAAAAACTGCTGTATTTATGTTGTATTTTATGCTTGTGGCGTTGACTTCTAAGTCCCTAGCTATTCGATCTGGTGGAGCAACGCCCTAGAGTGAAGCCTAGGTTGCCCGGAACGTAGAAATAACCATAACATTCACACTGGTTGCAATTATTCGTTTTATACGATGGAGAAGCTGTTGTATTTATATAGTATTTTATGCTTCTGGCGCTGACTTCTTAGGCCCTAACTATGCGATCTGGTGGAGCAATGCCTCAGAGTTAAGACTAGGATGCCTGAAATGCCGAAATGAACATCACTTTCACACTGGTGGCAATTATGTATGCTATACAATGGAAAAACTGTTGCATTTATATTGTATTTTATGCTTCTGGCGTTTTCTTCTAAGGCCGTAGCTATTCGATGTGGTGGAGCAACTACATAGAGTGAAGCCCAGGTTGCCCGTAGCGTAGAAATGACAATTACTTTCTCACTGGTTGCAATTATTCGTTTAATACGATGGAAAAACTGTTGTATGTATTTTGTATTTGGTGCTTCTGGCGTTGACTTCTTAGGCCTTAACTATTCGATCTGGCGGAGCAACGCCATAGGGTGAAACATAGATTGCCCGGAACGTAGAAATGACCATTTCTTTCACACTCGCTGCAATTATTCCTGTTATACGATGGAAAAACTGTTGTATATATATTGTATTTTATGCTTCTGGCGTTCACCTCTTAGGCCCTCACTATTCGATCTGGTAGAACAACGACCTAGGGTGAAGCCTAGGTTGCCAGAAACGTAGAAATGACCATATCTAACACACTGGTAGCAATTATTCGTTTTATGCAGTGGAAAAACTGTTCTATTTATTTTGTATTTTATGCTTCAGGCGTTGACTTCTAAGGCCCTAACTCTTCGATCTGGTGGACCAACGCCCTAGAGTGAAGCCTAGAATGCGCGGAACGTAGAACTGACCATCACCTTCACCCTGGTTGGAGTTATTCCTGTTATACAATGAAAAAACTGTTGTATTTATATTGTATTTTATGCTTCTGGCGTTGACTTCTTAGGCACTCACTATTCGATCTGGTGAAACAACGCCATTGAGTGAAGCCTATCTTGCCCGATACGTTGAAATGTCCAGTACTTTCACACTGGTTGCAATTATTCCTGTTATACGATTGAAAAGCTGTTGTATTTATATTGTATTTTCTGCTTCTGGCGTTGACTTCTAAGGCCATAGCTATTCGATCTAGTGGAGCAACGCCCTAGAGTGAAGCCTAGGATGCCCGGAACGTAGAAATGACCGCTACCTTCACACTTGTTGCAATTATTCATGTTATACGGTGCAAAAACTGTTGTATGTTTATTGTATTTTATACTTCGGGCGTTGACTTCTATGGCCCTACCTATTCGATCTGGTGGAGCAACGCCCTAGAGTCAAGCCTAGGTTGCCCGGAAGGTAGGTATGACCATAACTTTCACACTGGATACCAATTATTCGTTTTATACGATGGAAAAGCTGTTGTATTTATATTGTATATCATGCTTCTGGTGTTGACTTCTTAGGCCCTAACTATTCGATCTGGTGGAACAACGCCCTAGAGCGAAACCTAGGTTGCCTGGAACGTAGAAATGACCATACCTTTCACACTCGTTGCAATCATTCGTTTTATACGATGGAAAAACTGTTGTATTTATATTGTATTTTATGCTTCTGGCGTTGACTTCTTGGGCACTCACTATTCGATCTGGTGAAACAACGCCATTGAGTGAAGCCTATCGTGCCCGATACGTAGAAATGACCAGTACTTTCACACTGGTTGCAATTATTCATTCTATACGATGGAAAGACTGTTGTATTTTTATTATACTTTATGATTCTGGCGTTGACTTCTTAGGCCATAACAATTCGATCTGGTGGAACAATGCCCTAGAGTGAAGCCTAGGTAGCCCGGATAGTAGAAATGACAATCACTTGCAAACTGGTTGCACTTATTCCCGTTATACGATGGAAAAACTGTTGTATTTTTAATGTATTTAATGCATCGGGCGTTCTCTTCCTAGGCCCTAACTATTCGATCTGATGGAGCAACGCCCTAGGGTGAAGCCTAGGTTGCACGGAACGTAGAAATGACCATAACTTTCATACTGGTTGTATTTATTCGTTTTATACGATGGAAAACTGTTGTATTTTTATTATACTTTAAGCTCCTGGTGTTGACATCTTATGCCCTAACTATTCGAACTGGTGGAGCAGCGCCCTAGCGCGAAGCCTAGGTTGGCGGGAGCGAATAAATTTCCGTTACCTTCACACTGGTTGCAATTAATCCTGTTACACGATGGAAAAGCTGTTGTACTTATATTGTATTTTACGCTTCGGGCGTTCACTACTAAGGCCCTAACTCTTCGATCTGGTTGAGCAATGCCTCAGCGTTAAGTCTAGGATTCCCGGAACGTAGAAATGGCCGTTACTTTCACACTGGTTGCAATTATTCCTGTTATGCGATGGAAAGCTGTTGTATTTATATTGTGTTTTATGCTTCCGGCGTTGACTTCTTAGGCCCGAACTATTGGATCTGGTGGACCAACGCCCTAGAGTGAAGCCTGGAATGCCCGGAACGTAGAACTGACCATCACCTTCACCCTGGTTGGAATTATTCCTGTTATACGATGGAAAAGCTGTTGTATCTATATTCTATTTTATGCTTCTGGCGTTAACTTCTTAGGCCCTAACTATTCGATCTGGTGGAGCAACGCCCGAGGGTGTAGCATAGGTTGCCCGGAACGTAGAAATGACCACACCTTTCACACTTGTTGCAATTATCCGTTTTATACAATGGAAAAACTGTTGTATTTATATTGTATTTTATGCTCCTGTTGTTGACATCTTAGGCCCTAACTATTCGATCTTCTGGACCAACACCCCGGAGTGAAGCCTAGGTCGTGCGGAATGTAGAAATGACCATCACTTTCACAATGCTTGCAATTATTCCCGTTATACGATGGAATAACTGTTCTACTTTTATTTTACTTTATGCTTCTGGCGTTGACTTGTAGGGCCCTAGCTATTCGATCTGGTTTAACAACGCCATTGAGTGAAGCCTATCATGCCCGAAACGTAGAAATGACCAGTACTTTCACACTGCTTGCAATTATTCATGCTATACGATGGAAAGACTGTTGTATTTTTATTATACTTTATGCTTCTGGCTTTGACTTCTTAGGCCCTAACTATTCGATCTGGTAGAACAACGCCCTATAGCGAAACCTAGGTTGCGCGGAACGTAGAAATGACCATACCTTTCACACTCGTTGCAATCATTCGTTTTATACGATGGAAAAACTGTTGTATTTATATTGTATTTTATGCTTCTGGCGTTGACTTCTTAGGCACTAACTATTCGATCTGATGGAACAACGCCATAGAGTGAAGCCTATCTTGCCCGAAACGTAGAAATGATCATGACTTTCACACTGATTGCAATTATTCGTCTTATACGATGGAATGACTGTTGTATTTGATTTGTATTTTATGCTTCTGGCGTTGACTTCTAGGGCCCTAGCTATTCGATCTGGTGGAGCAACGCCTTAGAGTGAAAGCATAGGATGCCCGGAACGTGGAAATGACCATCACTTTCACCCTGGGTGCAATTATTCCTGTTATACGATGGAAAAACTGTTGTATTTATATTGTATTTTACGCTTCGGGCGTTCACTACTAAGTCCCTAGCTCTTCGATCTGGTGGAGCAATGCCTCAGAGCTAAGTCTAGGATTCCCGCCACGTAGAAACGGCCGTTACTTTCACACTTGTTGCAATTATTCCTGTTATACGGTGGAAAAACTGTTGTATGTTTATTGTATTTTATGCTTCGGGCGTTGACTTCTATGGCCCTACCTATTCGATCTGGTGGAGGAACGCCCTAGACACAAGCCTAGGTTGCCCGGAAAGTAGGTATGACCCTAACTTTCACACTGGTTACCAATTATTCGTTTTATACGATGGAAAAACTGTTGGATTTATATTGTATTTTATGCTCCTGGTGTTGACATCTTAGGCCCTATCTATTCGATCTTCTGGACCAACGCCCCGAAGTGAAGCCTAGGTCGCCCGGAATGTAGAAATGACCATCACTTTCACTATGGTTGCAATTATTCCTGTTATACGATGGAATAACTGTTCTATTTTTATTTTACTTTATGCTTCTGGCGTTGACTTCTAGGGCCCTAGCTATTCGATCTGGTGGAGCAACGCCCTAGAGTGAAGCCTAGGATGGCCGGAACGTGGAAATGACAATTACCTTCACACTTGTTGCAATTATTCCTGTCATACGGTGGAAAAACTGTTGTATCTTTATTGTATTTTATGCTTCGGGCGTTGACTTCTAAGACCCTAACTATTCGATCTGGTGGAGCAACGCCCTAGAGTCAAGCTTAGGTTGCCCGGAACGTAGATATGACCATAACTTTCACAGTTGTTGCAATTATACGTTTTATACGATGGAAAGAATGTTGTTTTATTTTGTATTTTATGCTTCTGGCGTTGACTCCTAAGGCCCTAACTCTTCGATCTGGTGGAGAAATGCCTCAAAGTTAAGTCTAGGATGCCTGAAACGTCGAAATGTTCATTACTTTCACACTGGTTGCAGTTATTCATGCAATACTGTAGAAATACGGTTGCATTTTTATTGTATTTTCTGCTTCTGGCTTTGACTTCTGAGGTCCTAGCTATTCGGTCTGTTTGGGCAACGTCCAAGAGTGCAGCCTATGTAGCGCGGAACGTAGAAATGACAATTACTTTCAAACTGGTAGCAATTATTCCTTTTATACGATGGAAAAACTGTTGTATTTTTATTGTATTTTTTGCGTCTTGCGTTGAATCCTAAGTGCCTAGCTATTCGATCAGGTGGAGCAACGCCCTAGAGCGGAGCCTAGGTTGCCCGGAACCTAGGAATGACCATCACTTTCACACTTTGTGCAATTATTCACTTTATACGATTGAAAAGCTGTTGTATTTATATTGTATTTTATGCTTCTGGCGTTGACTTCTAAGGCCGTAGCTATTAGATGTGGTGGAGCAACGCCCTCGAGTGACGTCTAGGTTGCACGGAACGTAGAAATGACCATTACTTTCACACTGTTTGCAAATACACTTTATATACGATGGAAAAGCTGTTGTATTTATACTGTATTTTATGCTTCTGGCGTTGGCTTCTTGGGCCCTAACTATTTGATCTGGTGGAGCACCGCCCTAGTGTGAGGCATAGGTTGCCCGGAACGTAGAACATACCATTACCTTCACACTAGTTGCAATTATTCCAGTTATACGATGGAAAAACTGTTGCATATTTATTGTATTTTATGCTCCTGGCGTTGACTTCTACGGCCCTAACTATTCGATCTGGTGGAGCAACGCCATAGGGTGAAGCCTAGGTTGCTCGGAATGTAGCAATGTAGATAACTTTCCAGCTTGTTGCAATTATTCGTTTTATACGATGGAAAAGCTGTTGTATTTATATTGTATTTCATGCTTCTGGCGTTGACTTCTAAGGCCCTAACTATTCGATCTGGTGGAGCAACTCTCTAGAGTGAAGCCTAGCTTGCTCGGAATGTAGAAATGTCCATAACTTTCACACTGGTTGCAATTATTCGTTTTATACGATGGAAAAGCTGTTGTATTTATATTGTATTTTATGCTTCTGGCGTTGACTTCTTAGGCCCTGACTATTCGATCTGGTGGAGCTGCGCCCTAGAGTGAAGCCTAGGTTGCCCGGAACGTATAAATGGCCATTCCTTTAACACTGATTGCAAATATACATTCTATACGATGGAAAAGCTGTTGCATTTATATTGTATTTTATGCTTCTGGCGCTGACTTCTTAGGCCCTAACTATTTGATCTGATGGTGCACCGCCCTAGAGTGAAGCCTAGGTTGCCCGGAACGTACAACATACCATTACCTTCACACTGGTTGCAATAATTCCTGTTATACGATGGAAAAACTGTTGCATCTTTATGGTATTTTACGCTCCTGGCGTTTACTTCTAATGCCCTAACTGTTCGATCTGGTGGAGCAACGCCCTAGAGTGAAGCCTAGGTTGCTCGGAATGTAGAAGTGTCCATAACTTTCCAGCTGGTTGCAATTATCCGTTTTATACGATGGAAAAGCTGTTGTATTTATATTGTATTTCACGCTTCAGGCGTTGATTTCTAAGACCGGAGCTATTCGATATGGTGGAGCTACGCCCTAGAGTGAAGCCTAGGTTGCACTGAGCGTAGAAATGACCATTACTTTCACACTGTTTGCACATATACATTATATACGATGGAAAAGCTCTGGTATTTATATTGTATTTTATGCTTCTGGCGTTGACTTCTTAGGACCTAACTATTTGATCTGATGGAGCACCGCCCTAGAGTGAAGCCTAGGTTGCCCGGAACGTAGAACATACCATTACTTTCACACTGGTTGCAATTATTCCTGTTATACGATGGAAGAACTGTTGTATTTATATTGTATTTTATGCTTCTGGCGTTGACTTCTTAGGCCCTAACTATTCGATCTGGTGGAGCAACGACCTCGAGTGAAACCTAGGCTGCCCGGAACGTAGAAATGACCATTACTTTCACACTGGTTGCAATTATTCCTGTTATACGATGGAAGAACTGCTGTATTTATATTGTATTTTATGCTTCTGGCGTTGACTTCTAAGGCCGTAGCTATTAGATGTGGTGGAGCAACGCCCTCGAGTGACGCCTAGGTTTCACGGAACGTAGAAATGACCATTACTTTCACACTGTTCGCAAATACACTTTATATACGATGGAAAAGCTGTTGTATTTATACTGTATTTTATGCTTCTGGCGTTGGCTTCTTGGGCCCTAACTATTTGATCTGGTGGAGCACCGCCCGAGTGTGAGGCATAGGTTGCCCGGAACGTAGAACATACCATTACCTTCACACTAGTTGCAATTATTCCAGTTATACGATGGAAAAACTGTTGCATATTTATTGTATTTTATGCTCCTGGCGTTGACTTCTACGGCCCTAACTATTCGATCTGGTGGAGCAACGCCATAGGGTGAAGCCTAGGTTGCTCGGAATGTAGCAATGTAGATAACTTTCCAGCTTGTTGCAATTATTCGTTTTATACGATGGAAAAGCTGTTGTATTTATATTGTATTTCATGCTTCTGGCGTTGACTTCTAAGGCCCTAACTATTCGATCTGGTGGAGCAACTCTCTAGAGTGAAGCCTAGCTTGCTCGGAATGTAGAAATGTCCATAACTTTCACACTGGTTGCAATTATTCGTTTTATACGATGGAAAAGCTGTTGTATTTATATTGTATTTTATGCTTCTGGCGTTGACTTCTTAGGCCCTGACTATTCGATCTGGTGGAGCTGCGCCCTAGAGTGAAGCCTAGGTTGCCCGGAACGTATAAATGGCCATTCCTTTAACACTGATTGCAAATATACATTCTATACGATGGAAAAGCTGTTGCATTTATATTGTATTTTATGCTTCTGGCGCTGACTTCTTAGGCCCTAACTATTTGATCTGATGGTGCACCGCCCTAGAGTGTAGCCTAGGTTGCCCGGAACGTACAACATACCATTACCTTCACACTGGTTGCAATAATTCCTGTTATACGATGGAAAAACTGTTGCATCTTTATGGTATTTTACGCTCCTGGCGTTTACTTCTAATGCCCTAACTGTTCGATCTGGTGGAGCAACGCCCTAGAGTGAAGCCTAGGTTGCTCGGAATGTAGAAGTGTCCATAACTTTCCAGCTGGTTGCAATTATCCGTTTTATACGATGGAAAAGCTGTTGTATTTATATTGTATTTCATGCTTCAGGAGTTGATTTCTAAGACCGGAGCTATTCGATATGGTGGAGCTACGCCCTAGAGTGAAGCCTAGGTTGCACGGAGCGTAGAAATGACCATTACTTTCACACTGTTTGCACATATACATTATATACGATCGAAAAGCTCTGGTATTTATATTGTATTTTATGCTTCTGGCGTTGACTTCTTAGGACCTAACTATTTGATCTGATGGAGCACCGCCCTAGAGTGAAGCCTAGGTTGCCCGGAACGTAGAACATACCATTACTTTCACACTGGTTGCAATTATTCCTGTTATACGATGGAAGAACTGTTGTATTTATATTTTATTTTATGCTTCTGGCGTTGACTTCTTAGGCCCTAACTATTCGATCTGGTGGAGCAACGACCTCGAGTGAAACCTAGGCTGCCCGGAACGTAGAAATGACCATTACTTTCACACTGGTTGCAATTATTCCTGTTATACGATGGAAGAACTGTTGTATTTATATTGTATCTTATGCTTCTGGCGTTGACTTCTGAGGCCGTAACTATTCGATCTGGTGGAGCAACGCCCTAGTGTGAAACCTAGGTTGCCCGGAACGTAGAAATGACCATTACTTTCACACTGTTTGCAATTATTCATTTTATACGATGGAAAAGCTGTTGTATTTATATTGTATTTTATGCTTCTGGCGTTGACTTCTAAGGCCGTAGCTATCAGATGTGTTGGAGCAAGGCCCTAGAGTGACGCCTAGGTTGCACGGAACGTAGAAATGGTCATCATCTTCACTCTGGTGCAATTATCCTTTTTATACGATGAAAAAACTGCTGTATTTAATTTGTATTTTATGAGTCTGACGTTGACTTCTTAGGCCCTAACTATTCGCTCTGGTTGACCAACGCCCCAGAGTGATGCCGAGGTTGCCCGGAACGTGGAAATCACCACCCCCTTCACTCTGGTTGTAAATATTCCTGTTATTCGATGGAAAAACTGTTGTATCTTTATTGTATTTTATGTTTCGTGCGTTGACTTCTAAGACCCTAGCAATTCGATCTGGTGGAGCAACGGCCTAGAGTGAAACCTACGTTGCCCGGAACGCAGAAATGACCATTACTATCACAATGGTTGCAATTATTCCTGTTATACGAGGGAAAAACTGTTTTATTTTTATTCTATTTTATGCTTCTGGCGTTGACTTCTGAGGCCGTAACTATTCGATTTGGTGGAGCAACGACCTATTGTGAAGCATAGGTTGCCCGGAACGTAGAAATGACCATAACATTCACACTGGTTGCAATTATTCCTGATATACAATGGAAAAACTGTTGCCTTTTTATTGTATTCTATGCTTCTGGCGTTTAATTCTAAGTCCCAGGCTGTTCGATCTGGTGGACCAGCGCCCTAGAGTGAAGTCTAGGTTGCCCGGAACGTAGAAATGACCATTGCTTTCACACTGTTTGCGATTATTCATTTTATACGATGGAAAAGCTGTTGTATTTATATTGTATTTTATGCTTCTGGCGTTGACTTCTAAGGCCGTAGCTATTAGATGTGGTGCAGTAACGCCCTAGAGTGAAGCCTAGGTTGCCCGGAACGTAGAAATGACCATTACTTTCACACTGGTTGCAATTATTCATTTTATCTGATGGACAAACTGTTGTACTTATATTGTATTTTATCCTTCTGGCGGTGACTTCTAAGGCCGTGGCTATTCGATCTGGTGGAGAAACGCACTAGAGTGAAACCTAGGTTACCCGGAACCTAGAAATGACCAGCACTCTCACACTGGTTGCAGTTATTCCTGTTATACGATGGAAAAACTTTTGCATCTTTATTGCATTTTATGCTTCTGGCGTTGACTTCTAAGGCCCTAACTATTCGATCTGGTGGAGCAACGCCCTAGAGTGAAGCCTAGGTTGCTCGGAATGTAGAAATGTCCATAACTTTGACACTGGTTGCAACTATTCATTTTATACGATGGAAAAGCTGTTTTATTCTTATTGCATTTAATGCTTCGGGCGCTGACTTCTAAGAACCTAACTTTTCGATCAGTTAGAGCAACGCCCTAGGGTGAAGCCTAGGTTGCCCGGAAAGTAGAAATGGCCATAACTTTCATACTGGTTGCAATTATTCGTTTTATACGATGGAAAAACTGTTGTATTTATATTGTATTTTATGCTTCTGGCGATCACTTCTTGGGCCCTAACTATTCGATCTGGTGGAGCAACGCCCTAGGGTGAAGCCTAGGTTGCCCGGAACGTAGAAGTGACCATCACTTTCACAACTGGTAGCAATTATTCGTTATATAAAATGGAAAAACCGTTGTATTTATTCTGTATTTTATGCCTCGCGCGTTGACATCTAAGGCCCTATCTATTCGATCTGGTGCTGCAACGCCCTAGAGTGAAGCCTAGGTTGTCCGGAACGTAGAAATGACCATAACTTTCACAGTGGTTGCAATTATTCGTTCTACAAGATGGAAAAGCTGTTGTATTTATATTGTATTTTATGCTTCTGGCGTTGACTTCTAAGGCTCTAACTATTTGATCTGGTGGAGCACCGCCCTAGAGTGAAGCCTAAGTTGCCCGGAACGTAGAACATACCATTACCTTCGCACTGGTTGCAATTATTCCTGTTATACGATGGAAAAGCTGTTGCATCTTTATTTTATTTTATGCTTCTGGCGTTGACTTCTAAGACCCTAACAATTCAATCTGTTAGAGCAACGCCCTCTGGTGAAGCCTAGGTTGCCCGGAACGTAGAAATGACCATTACTTTCACACTGTTTGCGATTATTCATTTTATACGATGGAAAAGCTGTTGTATTTATATTGTATTTTATGCTTCTGGCGTTGACTTCTAAGGCCGTAGCTATTAGAAGTGGTGGAGCAACGCCCTAGAGTGACGCCCAGCTTGCCCGAAACGCAGAAATGACCATAACTCTCACACTGGTTGCAATTATTCGTTTTATACGATGGAAAAGCTGTTGTATTTTTATTGTATTTTATGCTTTGATCGTTTAATTCTAAGTCCCTAGCTATTCGATCTGGTGGAGCAACGCCCTAGAGTGAAACCTAGGTTACCGGGAACGTAGAAATGACCATAACTCTCACACTGGTTGCAATTATTCGTTTGATACGATGGAAAACCTGTTGCACCTTTATTGTATTTTATGCTTCTGCCGTTGACTTCTAAGGCCCTAACTATTCGACCTGGTTTAGCAACGCCCTATAGTGACGCCTAGGTTGCCCGGAACGTAGGACATACCATTACCTTCACACTTGTTGCAATTATTACTGTTATACGATGGAAAAACTGTTGCAACTTTATTGTGTTTTATGCTTCTGACGTTGACTTCTAATGCCTTATCTATTCGATCTGGTCGAGCAACGCCCTAGAGTGAAGCCTAGGTCGTCCGGAACGTAGAAAGGACCATAACTTTCACACTGGTTGCAATTATTCGTTCTATAAGATGGAAAAGCTGTTGTATTTATATTGTATTTTATGCTTCTGGCGTTGACTTCTTAGGCCCTAACTATTCGCTCTGGTGGAGCAACGCCCTAGAGTGAAACTTAGGTTGCCCGGAACGTGGTAATGACCATTAATTTCACACTGGATCCAATTATTCCTGTTATACGTTGGAAAAGCTGTTATATTTTTATTGTATTTTATGCTTCTAGCGTTTAATTCTAAGTCGCTAGCTATGCGATCTGGTGGAGCAACGACCTAGAGTGTTGCCTAGGTTGCCCGGAACGTAGAAATAACCATTACTTCCAGAATGTTTGCAATTATTCATTTTATACGATGGAAAAGCTGTTGTATTTATATTCTATTTTACGCTTCTGGCGTTGACTTCTTAGGCCCTAACTATTCGATCTGGTGGAGAACCGCCCTAGAGTGAGGCCTAAGTTGCCCGGAACATAGAAAATACCGTTACCGTCGCACTGGTTGCAATTATTCCTGTTATACAATGGAAAAGCTGTTGCATCTTTATTTTATCTTATGCTTCTGGCGATGTCTTCTAAGGCCCTAACTACTCTATCTGGTGGAGCAACGCCCTAGAGTGAAGCCTAGGTTGCACGGAACGTAGAAATGACCACAACTCTCACACTGGTTGCAATTATACGTTTTATACGATGGAAAAGCTGTTGTATTTTTATTGTATTTTATGCTTCTGGCATTTAATTCTAAGTCGCTAGCTATTCGATCTGGTGAAGCAACGACCTAGAGTGAAGCCTAGGTTGCCCGGAACGTAGAAATGACCATTACTTTCACACTATTTGCAATTATTCATTTTATACGCAGGAAACGCTGGTGTACTTATATTCTATTTTATTCTTATGGTGTTGACTTCTTAGGCCCTAACTATTTGATCTGGTGGAGCACCGCCCTAGAGTGAAGTCTAGGTTGCCCGGAACGTAGAAATGACCATAACATTCACACTGGTTGCAATTATTCGTTTTATACGATGGAAAAGCTGTTGTATTTATATTGTATTTTATGCTTCTGGCGTTGACTTCTTAGGCCCTAGCTATTCGCTCTGGTGCAGCAACGCCCTAGAGTGAAACCTAGGTTGCCCGGAAAGTAGAAATGACCATTACTATCACACTGGTTGCACTTATTCCTGTTATACGATGGAAAAACTGTTGTATTTTTATTGTATTTTATGCTTTTGGCGTTGAATTCTAAGTCCCTAGCTATTCGATCTGGTGGAGCAACGCCCTAGAGTGAAGCCTAGGTTGCTCGGAATGTAGAAATGACCATAACTTTCACACTGGTTGCAATTATTCGTTTTATACGATGGAGAAGCTGTTGCATTTACATTGTACTTCATGCTTCTGGCGTTGACTTCTGAGGCCCTAACTATTCGATCTGGTGGAGCAACGCCCTAGAGTGAAGCCTATGTTGCTCGGAATGTAGAAATGTCCATAACTTTCACACTGGTTGCAATTATTCGTTTTATACGATGGAAAAACTGTTGTATTTATATTGTATTTTATGCTTCTGGCGTTCACTTCTTGGGCCCTAACTATTCGATCTGGTGGAACAACGTCCTAGGGTGAAGCCTAGGTTGCCCGGAACGTAGAAGTGACCATCACTTTCACACTGGTAGCAATTATTCGTTATATACAATGGAAAAACCGTTGTATTTATTCTGTATTTTATGTCTCGCGCGTTGACATCTAAGGCCCTAACTATTCGATCTGGTGCAGCAACGCCCTAGAGTGAAGCCTAGGTTGTCCGGAACGTAGAAATGACCATAACTTTCATACTGGTTGCAATTATTCGTTTTATACGATGGAAAAACTGTTGTATTTTTATTGTACTTTATGCTTCTGGCGTTTAATTGTAAGTCCCATGCTATTCGATCTAATGGAGCAACGCCCTAGAGTGAAGCCTAGGTTGCCCGGAACGTATAAATGACCATTACTTTCACACTGTTTGCAATTATTCGTTTTATACGATGGAAAAGCTGTTGTATTTATATTGTATTTTATGCTTCTGGCGTTGACTTCTAAGGCCGTAGCTATTAGATGTGGTGGTGTAACGCCCTAGAGTGAAGCCTAGGTTGCCCGGAACGTAGAAATGACCATTACTTTCACACTGGTTGCAATTATTCATTTTATCTGATGGACAAACTGTTGTACTTATATTGTATTTTATCCTTCTGGCGGTGACTTCTAAGGCCGTGGCTATTCGATCTGGTGGAGAAACGCACTAGAGTGAAACCTAGGTAACCCGGAACCTAGAAATGACCAGCACTCTCACACTGGTTGCAGTTATTCCTGTTATACGATGGAAAAACTTTTGCATCTTTATTGCATTTTATGCTTCTGGCGTTGACTTCTAAGGCCCTAACTATTCGATCTGGTGGAGCAACGCCCTAGAGTGAAGCCTAGGTTGCTCGGAATGTATAAATGTCCATAACTTTGACACTGGTTGCAACTATTCATTTTATACAATGGAAAAGCTGTTTTATTCTTATTGCATTTAATGCTTCGGGCGCTGACTTCTAAGAACCTAACTTTTCGATCTGTTAGAGCAACGCCCTAGGGTGAAGCCTAGGTTGCCCGGAAAGTAGAAATGGCCATAACTTTCATACTGGTTGCAATTATTCGTTTTATACGATGGAAAAACTGTTGTATTTATATTGTATTTTATGCTTCTGGCGATCACTTCTTGGGCCCTAACTATTCGATCTGGTGGAGCAACGCCCTAGGGTGAAGCCTAGGTTGCCCGGAAGGTAGGTATGACCATAACATTCACACTGGTTGCAACTATTCGTTCTATAAGATGGAAAAGCTGTTGTATTTATATTTTATTTTACGCTTCTGGCGTTGACTTCTTAGGCCGTAACTATTTGACCTGGTGGAGCACCGCCCTAGAGTGAAGCCTAAGTTGCCCGGAACGTAGAACATACCATTACCTTCGCACTGGTTGCAATTATTCCTGTTATACGATGGAAAAGCTGTTGCATCTTTATTTTATTTTATGCTTCTGGCGTTGACTTCTAAGGCCCTAACAATTCAATCTGTTGGAGCAACGCCCTCTGGTGAAGCCAAGGTTGCCCGGAACGTAGAAATGACCATTACTTTCACACTGTTTGCGATTATTCATTTTATACGATGGAAAAGCTGTTGTATTTATAATGTATTTTATGCTTCTGGCGTTGACTTCTAATGCCTTATCTATTCGATCTGGTCGAGCAACGCCCTAGAGTGAAGCCTAGGTCGTCCGGAACGTAGAAAGGACCATAACTTTCACACTGGTTGCAATTATTCGTTCTATAAGATGGAAAAGCTGTTGTATTTATATTGTATTTTATGCTTCTGGCGTTGACTTCTTGGGCCCTAACTATTCGCTCTGGTGGAGCAACGCCCTAGAGTGAAACTTAGGTTGCCCGGAACGTGGTAATGACCATTAATTTCACACTGGATCCAATTATTCCTGTTATACGTTGGAAAAGCTGTTATATTTTTATTGTATTTTATGCTTCTAGCGTTTAATTCTAAGTCGCTAGTTATTCGATCTGGTGGAGCAACGACCTAGAGTGTTGCCTAGGTTGCCCGGAACGTAGAAATAACCATTACTTCCAGAATGTTTGCAATTATTCATTTTATACAATGGAAAAGCTGTTGTATTTATATTCTATTTTACGCTTCTGGCGTTGACTTCTTAGGCCCTAACTATTCGATCTGGTGGAGCACCGCCCTAGAGTGAAGCCTCAGTTGCCCGGAACATAGAAAATACCGTTACCTTCGCACTGGTTGCAATTATTCCTGTTATACAATGGAAAAGCTGTTGCATCTTTATTTTATCTTATGCTTCTGGCGATGTCTTCTAAGGCCCTAACTACTATATCTGGTGGAGCAACGCCCTAGAGTGAAGCCTAGGTTGCACGGAACGTAGAAATGACCACAACTCTCACACTGGTTGCAATTATACGTTTTATACGATGGAAAAGCTGTTGTATTTTTATTGTCTTTTATGATTCTGGCATTTAATTCTAAGTCGCTAGCTATTCGATCTGGTGAAGCAACGACCTAGAGTGAAGCCTAGGTTGCCCGGAACGTAGAAATGACCATTACTTTCACACTGTTTGCAATTATTCATTTTATACGCAGGAAACGCTGGTGTACTTATATTCTATTTTATTCTTATGGTGTTGACTTCTTAGGCCCTAACTATTTGATCTGGTGGAGCACCGCCCTAGAGTGAAGCCTAGGTTGCCCGGAACGTAGAAATGACCATAACATTCACTCTGGTTGCAATTATTCGTTTTATACGATGGAAAAGCTGTTGTATTTATATTGTATTTTATGCTTCTGGCGTTGACTTCTTAGGCCCTAGCTATTCGCTCTGGTGCAGCAACGCCCTAGAGTGAAACCTAGGTTGCCCGGAAAGTAGTAATGACCATTAATTTCACACTGGTTCCAATTATTCCTGTTATACAATGGAAAAACTGTTGTATTTTTATTGTATTTTATGCTTCTAGCGTTTAATTCTAAGTCGCTAGCCATTCGATCTGGTGGAGCAACGACCTAGAGTGTTTCCTAGGTTTCCCGGAACGTAGAAATAACCATTACTTTCAGAATGATTGCAATTATTCATTTTATACGATGGAAAAGCTGTTGTATTTATATTTTATTTTACGCTTCTGGCGTTGACTTCTTAGGCCCTAACTATTTGATCTGGTGGAGCACCGCCCTAGAGTGAAGCCTAAGTCGCCCGGAACGTAGAACATACCATTACCTTCGCACTGGATGCAATTATTCCTGTTATACGATGGAAAAGCTGTTGCATCTTTATTTTATCTTATGCTTCTGGCGTTGTCTTCTAAGGCCCTAACTATTCTATCTGGTGGAGCAACGACCTATTGTGAAGCATAGGTTGCCCGGAACGTAGAAATGACCATAACATTCACACTGGTTGCAATTATTCCTGATATACAATGGAAAAACTGTTGCCTTTTTATTGTATTCTATGCTTCTGGCGTTTAATTCTAAGTCCCAGGCTGTTCGATCTGGTGGACCAGCGCCCTAGAGTGAAGTCTAGGTTGCCCGGAACGTAGAAATGACCATTGCTTTCACACTGTTTGCGATTATTCATTTTATACGATGGAAAAGCTGTTGTATTTATATTGTATTTTATGCTTCTAGCGTTGACTTCTTAGGCCCTAACTATTCGATCTGGTGGAGCACCGCGCTAGACTGAAGCCTAGGTTGCCCGGAACGAAGAAAGGACCATAACTTTCACACTGGTTGCAATTATTCGTTTTATACGATGGAAAAGCTGTTGTATTTATATTGTATTTTATGCTTCTGGCGTTGACATCATAGGCCCTAACCAGTCGATCTGGTGGAGCAATGCCTCAGAGTTAAGTCTAGGATTCCCGAAACGTCGAAATAATCATTACTTTCACGCTGATGGAAATTATGCATGCTATACGATGGAAAAACTGTTGCATTTTTATTTTATTTTCTGCTTCTGGTTTTGAATTCTAAGGTCCTCGCTATACGGTCTGGTGGGGCAACGTCCAAGAGTGAAGCCTAGGTTGCCCGATTCGTAGATATGACCAGTACTTTCACACTGTTTGCAGTTATTTCAGTTAAACGATAGAAATGCTGTTGTATTTTTATTGTATTTTATGTTTCGGGCGTTGACTTCTTAGGCCCTAACTATTCGAGATGGTGGAACAACGCCCTAGTCTAAAGCCTAGGTTGCCCGGATCGTAGAAATGACCATCACTTTCACACTGGTTGCTATTATTCGTTTTATACGATGGAAAAACTGTTGCATCTTTATTGTATTTTATGCTTCTGGCGTTGACTTCTAAGGCCCTAACTATTCGATCTGGTGGAGCAACGCCCTAGAGTGAAGCCTAGGTTGCCCGGAACGTAGAAATGACCAGCACCTTCACGCTGGTTGCAGTTATTCCAGTTATACGATGAAAAAACTGTTGTATTTATACTGTATTTTATGCTTCTGACGTTGACTTCTAAGGCACTAACTATTCGATCTGGTGGAGCAACGCCCTAGAGTGAAGCCTAGGTTGCCCGGAACGCAGAAATGACCATCACTTTCACACTGGTTGCTATTATTCGTTTTATACGATGGAAAAACTGTTGCATTTACATTGTACTTCATGCTTCTGGCGTTGACTTCTGAGGCCCTAACTATTCGATCTGGTGGAGCAACGCCCTAGAGTGAAGCCTATGTTGCTCGGAATGTAGAAATGTCCATAACTTTCACACTGGTTGCAATTATTCGTTTTATACGATGGAAAAACTGTTGTATTTATATTGTATTTTATGCTTCTGGCGTTCACTTCTTGGGCCCTAACTATTCGATCTGGTGGAACAACGTCCTAGGGTGAAGCCTAGGTTGCCCGGAACGTAGAAGTGACCATCACTTTCACACTGGTAGCAATTATTCGTTATATACAATGGAAAAACCGTTGTATTTATTCTGTATTTTATGTCTCGCGCGTTGACATCTAAGGCCCTAACTATTCGATCTGGTGCAGCAACGCCCTAGAGTGAAGCCTAGGTTGTCCGGAACGTAGAAATGACCATAACTTTCATACTGGTTGCAATTATTCGTTTTATACGATGGAAAAACTGTTGTATTTTTATTGTACTTTATGCTTCTGGCGTTTAATTGTAAGTCCCATGCTATTCGATCTAATGGAGCAACGCCCTAGAGTGAAGCCTAGGTTGCCCGGAACGTATAAATGACCATTACTTTCACACTGTTTGCAATTATTCGTTTTATACGATGGAAAAGCTGTTGTATTTATATTGTATTTTATGCTTCTGGCGTTGACTTCTAAGGCCGTAGCTATTAGATGTGGTGGTGTAACGCCCTAGAGTGAAGCCTAGGTTGCCCGGAACGTAGAAATGACCATTACTTTCACACTGGTTGCAATTATTCATTTTATCTGATGGACAAACTGTTGTACTTATATTGTATTTTATCCTTCTGGCGGTGACTTCTAAGGCCGTGGCTATTCGATCTGGTGGAGAAACGCACTAGAGTGAAACCTAGGTAACCCGGAACCTAGAAATGACCAGCACTCTCACACTGGTTGCAGTTATTCCTGTTATACGATGGAAAAACTTTTGCATCTTTATTGCATTTTATGCTTCTGGCGTTGACTTCTAAGGCCCTAACTATTCGATCTGGTGGAGCAACGCCCTAGAGTGAAGCCTAGGTTGCTCGGAATGTATAAATGTCCATAACTTTGACACTGGTTGCAACTATTCATTTTATACAATGGAAAAGCTGTTTTATTCTTATTGCATTTAATGCTTCGGGCGCTGACTTCTAAGAACCTAACTTTTCGATCTGTTAGAGCAACGCCCTAGGGTGAAGCCTAGGTTGCCCGGAAAGTAGAAATGGCCATAACTTTCATACTGGTTGCAATTATTCGTTTTATACGATGGAAAAACTGTTGTATTTATATTGTATTTTATGCTTCTGGCGATCACTTCTTGGGCCCTAACTATTCGATCTGGTGGAGCAACGCCCTAGGGTGAAGCCTAGGTTGCCCGGAAGGTAGGTATGACCATAACATTCACACTGGTTGCAACTATTCGTTCTATAAGATGGAAAAGCTGTTGTATTTA
This sequence comes from Calliopsis andreniformis, assembly GCF_051401765.1. NCBI lineage: Eukaryota > Metazoa > Arthropoda > Insecta > Hymenoptera > Andrenidae > Calliopsis > Calliopsis andreniformis. The sequence continues at coordinate 3,218,074 of NW_027480436.1, read as the reverse complement.
TATTTTATTTTACGCTTCTGGCGTTGACTTCTTAGGCCGTAACTATTTGACCTGGTGGAGCACCGCCCTAGAGTGAAGCCTAAGTTGCCCGGAACGTAGAACATACCATTACCTTCGCACTGGTTGCAATTATTCCTGTTATACGATGGAAAAGCTGTTGCATCTTTATTTTATTTTATGCTTCTGGCGTTGACTTCTAAGGCCCTAACAATTCAATCTGTTGGAGCAACGCCCTCTGGTGAATCCAAGGTTGCCCGGAACGTAGAAATGACCATTACTTTCACACTGTTTGCGATTATTCATTTTATACGATGGAAAAGCTGTTGTATTTATAATGTATTTTATGCTTCTGGCGTTGACTTCTAATGCCTTATCTATTCGATCTGGTCGAGCAACGCCATAGAGTGAAGCCTAGGTCGTCCGGAACGTAGAAAGGACCATAACTTTCACACTGGTTGCAATTATTCGTTCTATAAGATGGAAAAGCTGTTGTATTTATATTGTATTTTATGCTTCTGGCGTTGACTTCTTGGGCCCTAACTATTCGCTCTGGTGGAGCAACGCCCTAGAGTGAAACTTAGGTTGCCCGGAACGTGGAAATGACCATTACTTTCACACTGTTTGCGATTATTCATTTTATACGATGGAAAAGCTGTTGTATTTATAATGTATTTTATGCTTCTGGCGTTGACTTCTAATGCCTTATCTATTCGATCTGGTCGAGCAACGCCCTAGAGTGAAGCCTAGGTCGTCCGGAACGTAGAAAGGACCATAACTTTCACACTGGTTGCAATTATTCGTTCTATAAGATGGAAAAGCTGTTGTATTTATATTGTATTTTATGCTTCTGGCGTTGACTTCTTGGGCCCTAACTATTCGCTCTGGTGGAGCAACGCCCTAGAGTGAAACTTAGGTTGCCCGGAACGTGGTAATGACCATTAATTTCACACTGGATCCAATTATTCCTGTTATACGTTGGAAAAGCTGTTATATTTTTATTGTATTTTATGCTTCTAGCGTTTAATTCTAAGTCGCTAGTTATTCGATCTGGTGGAGCAACGACCTAGAGTGTTGCCTAGGTTGCCCGGAACGTAGAAATAACCATTACTTCCAGAATGTTTGCAATTATTCATTTTATACAATGGAAAAGCTGTTGTATTTATATTCTATTTTACGCTTCTGGCGTTGACTTCTTAGGCCCTAACTATTCGATCTGGTGGAGCACCGCCCTAGAGTGAAGCCTCAGTTGCCCGGAACATAGAAAATACCGTTACCTTCGCACTGGTTGCAATTATTCCTGTTATACAATGGAAAAGCTGTTGCATCTTTATTTTATCTTATGCTTCTGGCGATGTCTTCTAAGGCCCTAACTACTCTATCTGGTGGAGCAACGCCCTAGAGTGAAGCCTAGGTTGCACGGAACGTAGAAATGACCACAACTCTCACACTGGTTGCAATTATACGTTTTATACGATGGAAAAGCTGTTGTATTTTTATTGTCTTTTATGCTTCTGGCATTTAATTCTAAGTCGCTAGCTATTCGATCTGGTGAAGCAACGACCTAGAGTGAAGCCTAGGTTGCCCGGAACGTAGAAATGACCATTACTTTCACACTGTTTGCAATTATTCATTTTATACGCAGGAAACGCTGGTGTACTTATATTCTATTTTATTCTTATGGTGTTGACTTCTTAGGCCCTAACTATTTGATCTGGTGGAGCACCGCCCTAGAGTGAAGCCTAGGTTGCCCGGAACGTAGAAATGACCATAACATTCACACTGGTTGCAATTATTCGTTTTATACGATGGAAAAGCTGTTGTATTTATATTGTATTTTATGCTTCTGGCGTTGACTTCTTAGGCCCTAGCTATTCGCTCTGGTGCAGCAACGCCCTAGAGTGAAACCTAGGTTGCCCGGAAAGTAGTAATGACCATTAATTTCACACTGGTTCCAATTATTCCTGTTATACAATGGAAAAACTGTTGTATTTTTATTGTATTTTATGCTTCTAGCGTTTAATTCTAAGTCGCTAGCCATTCGATCTGGTGGAGCAACGACCTAGAGTGTTTCCTAGGTTTCCCGGAACGTAGAAATAACCATTACTTTCAGAATGATTGCAATTATTCATTTTATACGATGGAAAAGCTGTTGTATTTATATTTTATTTTACGCTTCTGGCGTTGACTTCTTAGGCCCTAACTATTTGATCTGGTGGAGCACCGCCCTAGAGTGAAGCCTAAGTCGCCCGGAACGTAGAACATACCATTACCTTCGCACTGGATGCAATTATTCCTGTTATACGATGGAAAAGCTGTTGCATCTTTATTTTATCTTATGCTTCTGGCGTTGTCTTCTAAGGCCCTAACTATTCTATCTGGTGGAGCAACGACCTATTGTGAAGCATAGGTTGCCCGGAACGTAGAAATGACCATAAGATTCACACTGGTTGCAATTATTCCTGATATACAATGGAAAAACTGTTGCCTTTTTATTGTATTCTATGCTTCTGGCGTTTAATTCTAAGTCCCAGGCTGTTCGATCTGGTGGACCAGCGCCCTAGAGTGAAGTCTAGGTTGCCCGGAACGTAGAAATGACCATTGCTTTCACACTGTTTGCGATTATTCATTTTATACGATGGAAAAGCTGTTGTATTTATATTGTATTTTATGCTTCTAGCGTTGACTTCTTAGGCCCTAACTATTCGATCTGGTGGAGCACCGCGCTAGACTGAAGCCTAGGTTGCCCGGAACGAAGAAAGGACCATAACTTTCACACTGGTTGCAATTATTCGTTTTATACGATGGAAAAGCTGTTGTATTTATATTGTATTTTATGCTTCTGGCGTTGACATCATAGGCCCTAACCAGTCGATCTGGTGGAGCAATGCCTCAGAGTTAAGTCTAGGATTCCCGAAACGTCGAAATAATCATTACTTTCACGCTGATGGAAATTATGCATGCTATACGATGGAAAAACTGTTGCATTTTTATTTTATTTTCTGCTTCTGGTTTTGAATTCTAAGGTCCTCGCTATACGGTCTGGTGGGGCAACGTCCAAGAGTGAAGCCTAGGTTGCCCGATTCGTAGATATGACCAGTACTTTCACACTGTTTGCAGTTATTTCAGTTAAACGATAGAAATGCTGTTGTATTTTTATTGTATTTTATGTTTCGGGCGTTGACTTCTTAGGCCCTAACTATTCGAGATGGTGGAACAACGCCCTAGTCTAAAGCCTAGGTTGCCCGGATCGTAGAAATGACCATCACTTTCACACTGGTTGCTATTATTCGTTTTATACGATGGAAAAACTGTTGCATCTTTATTGTATTTTATGCTTCTGGCGTTGACTTCTAAGGCCCTAACTATTCGATCTGGTGGAGCAACGCCCTAGAGTGAAGCCTAGGTTGCCCGGAACGTAGAAATGACCAGCACCTTCACGCTGGTTGCAGTTATTCCAGTTACACGATGAAAAAACTGTTGTATTTATACTGTATTTTATGCTTCTGACGTTGACTTCTAAGGCACTAACTATTCGATCTGGTGGAGCAACGCCCTAGAGTGAAGCCTAGGTTGCCCGGAACGCAGAAATGACCATCACTTTCACACTGGTTGCTATTATTCGTTTTATACGATGGAAAAACTGTTGCATCTTTATTGTATTTTATGCTTCTGGCGTTGACTTCTAAGGCCCTAACTATTCGATCTGGTGGAGCAACGCCCTAGAGTGAAGCCTAGGTTGTCCGGAACGTAGAAATGACCAGCACCTTCACGCTGGTTGCAGTTATTCCAGTTATACGATGAAAAAGCTTTTGTATTTATATTGTATTTTATGCTTGTGGCGTTGACTTCTAACGCCCTAACTATTCGATCTGGTGGAGCAACGCCCTAGTGTGAAGCATGGGTTGCCCGGAATGTAGAAATGACCATCACTTTCAAACTGGTTGCAATTATTCCTGTTATACAATGGAAAAACTTCAGTATTTATATTGAATTTTATGCTTCTGGCATTGACTTCCAAGGCCGTAGCTATTCTATGTGTTGGAGTAACGCCCTAGAGTGAAGCCTAGGTTGCCCGAAACGTAGAAATCACCACCACTTTCAAACTGGTTGCAATTACTCCTGTTATACGATTCAAAAGCTGCTGTATTTCTATTGCGTTTTATGCTTCGGGCGTTGACTTCTATGGGCCTAACTATTCAATGTGTTGGAGCAACGCCCTAGGGTGAAGCCTAGCTTGCCCGGAAAGTAGAAATAACCATAACTTTCATACTGGTTGCAATTATTCGTTTTATACGATGGAAAAACTGTTGTATTTATATTGTATTTTATGCTTCTGGTGTTCACTTCTTTGGCCCTAACTATCCGATCTGGTGGAGCAACGCCCTGGGGTGTAGCCTAGGATGCCCGAAACGTCGAAATGATCATTACTTTCACGCTGGTTGCAATTATTCATGCTATACGATGGAAAAACTGTTGCATTTTTATTTTACTTTCTGCTTATGGATTTGAATTCTAAGGTCCTCGCTATTCGATCTGGTGGGGCAACGTCCGAGAGTGAAGCCTAGGTTGCCCGGTACGTAGAAATGACCATTACTTTCACTCTGGTTGCAATTATTCCTGTTATACGATGGAAAAACTGTTGCATCTTTATTGTATTTTACGCTTCTGGCGTTGACTGCTAAGGCCCTAACTATTCGATCTGGTGGAGCAACGCCCTAGAGTGAGGCCTAGGTTGCTCGGAACGTAGAAATGTCCATAACTTTCACACGGGTTGCAATTATTCGTTTTATACGATGGAAAAGCTGTTGTATTTTCAATGCATTTTATGCTTCGGGCGTTGACTTCTAAAGCCCTAACTGTTCAATGTATTGGAGCAACGCCCTAGGGTGAAGCGTAGGTTGCCCGGAAAGTAAAAATGACCATAGCTTTCATACTGGTTGCAATTATTCGTTTTATACGATGGAAAAACTGTTATATTTATAATTTATTTTATGCTTCTGGCGTTGAATTCTAAGTCCGTATGTATTCGATCTGGTGGAGCAACGCCCTAGGGTGAAGCCGAGGTTGCCCGGAACATAGAAATGACCATTACTTTCACTCTGGTTGCAATTATTCATGCTATACGACGGAAAAGCTGTTGTATTTATATTGTATTTTATGCTTCTTGCATTGACTTCTTAGGCCCTAACTATTCGATCTGGTGGAACAACGCCCTACAGTGAAGCCCAGCTTGCCCGATACGTAGAAATAACCATCACATTCACACTGGTTGCAATTATACATTATATACGATGGAAAATCTGTTGTATTTATATTGTATTTTATGCTCCTTGCGTTGACTTCTTAGGCCCTATCTGTTTGTCCTGTTGGAGCACCGCCCTAGAGTGAAGTATAGGTTGCCCGGAACGTAGAAAAGACCATTACCTTCACACCGGTTGCAAATATTCCTGTTATACGATCGAAAAACTCTTGTATCTTTATTGCACTTTATGCTCCGGGCGTTCACTTCGAAGGCCCTAACTAATCGATCTGGTGGAGCAACGCCTCAGGGCGAAGCCTATGTTGCCAGGGACGTAGAAATGGCCATTACCTTCACACTGGTTGCAATTATTCCTGTTATACGATGGAAAAACTGTTGCGTTTATATTGTATTTTATGCTTCTGGCGTTTACTTCTATGGCCGTAGCTATTCGATGTGGTGGAGCAACGCCCTAGACTGAAGCCTAGGTTGACCGGAACGTAGAAATGTCCATACCTTTCACGCTGGTTGCAATTATTCCTGTTATACGATGGAAAAACTGTTGTATTTATATTGTATTTTATGCTTCTGGTGTTGACTTCTTAAGCCCTATCTATTGGATCTGGTGGACCAGCGCCCTAGAGCGAAGCCTAGGTTGCCCGGAACGTAGAAATGACCATTACTTTCACACTGTTTGCAATTATTCAATTTATACGATGGAAAAGTTGTTGTATTTATACTGTATTTTATGCTTCTGGCGTTGACTTCTAACTCAGTAGCTATTCCGTCTCATGGAACAACTCCCTATATTGAAGCCTAGGTAGCCCGGAACGTAGAAATGACCATAACCTTCACGCTGGCTGCAATTACTCCTGTTATACGATTGTAAATCTGTTGTATCTTTATTGTATTTTCTGCTTCGGGCGTTGACTTCTAAGGCCCTAACAATTCGATCTGGTGGAGCAACGCCCTAGAGTGGAGCCTAGGTTGCACGGAAGGTAGAAGTGACCATTTCCTTCAGGCTGCTTGCAATTATTCCCGTTATACGATGGAAAGACTGTTGTATTTATATTGTATTTTATGAACCTGGCGTTGCCTTCTTAGGGCCTAACAATTCGATCTGGTGGAACAACGCCATAGAGTGGAGCCTAGGTTGCACGGAATGTAGAAATGACAATTACTTTCACACTGTTTGCATTTATTCATTTTATACGATGGAAATGTTGTTGTACTTATATTGTATTTTATGCATCTGGCGTTGACTTCTTAGGGCCTAACTATTTGATCTGGTGGAGCACCGCGCTAGAGTGCAGCCTAGGTTGCCCGGCACGTAGAAAAGACCATTACCTCCACACTGGTTGCAATTATTCGTTTTATACGATGGTAAAACTGTTGTATTTATTTTGTATTTTATGCTTCTGGCGTTGACTTCTAAGGCTCTAACAATTCGATCTGGTGGAACAACGCAACGGAGTGAAGCCTAGGTTTCCCGGAACGTAGAAATGACCATCACTTTCACACTGGTTGCAGTTATTCCTGTTATACGATGGAAAAACTGTTGTATCTTTATTGTATTTTATGCCCCTGGCGTTGACTTCTTAGGGCCTAACAATTCGATCTTGTGGAACAACGGCATAGAGTGAAGCCTAGGTTGCCCGGAACGTAGAAATGACCATCCCCTTCACACAGGTTGCAATTACTCCTGTTATGCGATGGAAGAACAGTTGTATTTATATTGTATTTTATGCTTCGGGCGTTGACTTCTGAGTCCCTAACTATTCGATCTGGAGGAGCAACGCCCTAGAGTGAAGCCTAGGTTGCCCGGAACGTAGAAGTGGCCATTACCTTCACATTGGATGTAATTATTCGTTTTATACGATGGAAAGACTGTTGTATTTATATTGTATTTTATGCCTCTGGCGCTGACTTCTTAGGGCCTAACTATTTGATCTGGTGGAGCACCGCGCTAGAGTGTAGCCTATGTTGCCCGGAACGTAGAAATGGCCATTACTTTCACACTGGATGCAATTATTCGTTTTATACGATGGAAAAACTGTTGTATTTATATTGTATTTTATGCCCCTGGCGTTGACTTCTTAGGGCCTAACAATTCGATCTGGTGGAACAACGCCATAGAGTGGAGCCTAGGTTGCACGGAATGTAGAAATGACAATTACTTTCACACTGTTTGCATTTATTCATTTTATACAATGGAAATGTTGTTGTACTTATATTGTATTTTATGCATCTGGCGTTGACTTCTTAGGGCCTAACTATTTGATCTGGTGGAGCACCGCGCTAGAGTGTAGCCTAGGTTGCCCGGCACATAGAAAAGACCATTACCTCCACACTGGTTGCAATTATTCGTTTTATACGATGGTAAAACTGTTGTATTTATTTTGTATTTTATGCTTCTGGCGTTGACTTCTAAGGCCCTAACAATTCGATCTGGTGGAACAACGCAACGGAGTGAAGCCTAGGTTTCCCGGAACGTAGAAATGACCATCAGTTTCACACTGGTTGCAGTTATTCCTGTTATACGATGGAAAAACTGTTGTATCTTTATTGTATTTTATGCCCCTGGCGTTGACTTCTTAGGGCCTAAGAATTCGATCTGGTGGAACAACGGCATAGAGTGAAGCCTAGGTTGCCCGGAACGTAGAAATGACCATCCCCTTCACACAGGCTGCAATTACTCCTGTTATACGATGGAAAAACAATTGTATTTATATTGTACTTTATGCTTCGGGCGTTGACTTCTAAGTCCCTAACTAATCGATCTGGTGGAGCAACGCCCTAGAGTGAAGCCTAGGTTGCCCGGAACGTAGAAGTGGCCATTACCTTCACATTGGATGTAATTATTCGTTTTATACGATGGAAAGACTGTTGTATTTATATTGTATTTTATGCCTCTGGCGTTGACTTCTTAGGGCCTAACTATTTGATCTGGTGGAGCACCGCGCTATAGTGAAGACTAGGTAGCCCGGAACGTAGAAATGACCATAACTTTCACACTGGTTGCAATTATTCGTTTTTACGATCGAAAAACTGATGTATTTGTTTTGTATTTTATACTTCTGGCGTTGACTTCTAAGGCCCTAAAAATTCGATCTGGTGGAACAACGCCATAGAGTGAAGCATGGGTTGCTCGGAATGTAGAAATGGCCATTACTTTCACACTGGATGCAATTATTCGTTTTATACGATGGAAAAACTGTTGTATTTATATTGTATTTCATGCTTCGGGCGTTGACTTCAAAGGCCATAACTATTCGTTCTGGTGGAGCAACGTCCGAGAGTGAAGCCTAGGTTGCCCGGAACGTAGAAATAGCCATTACTTTCACACTGGAAGCAATTATTCGTTTTATACGATGGAAAAACTGGTGTATTTATATTGTATTTTATGCCCCTGGCGTTGACTTCTTAGGGCCTAACAATTCGATCTGGTGGAACAACTCCCTATATTGAAGCCTAGGTAGCCCGGAACGTAGAAATGACCATAACCTTCACGCTGGCTGCAATTACTCCTGTTATACGATTGTAAATCTGTTGTATCTTTATTCTATTTTATGCTTCGGGCGTTGACTTCTAAGGCCCTAAATATTCGATCTGGTGGAGCAACGCCCTAGAGTGGAGCCTAGGTTGCACGGAAGGTAGAAATGACCATCCCCTTCACACAGGTTGCAATTACTCCTGTTATACGATGGAAAAACAGTTCAATTTTTATTGTATTTTATGCTTCTGGCGTTGACTTCTTCGGCCCTAACTATTCGATCCGGTGGAGCAACGCCCTACAGTGGAGCCTAGGTTGACCGGTATGTAGAAATGGCAATTACATTCACACTGTTTGCATTTATCCATTTTATACGATGGAAAAGTTGTTGTACTTATATTGTATTTTATGCTTCTGGCGTTGACTTCTAAAGCCCTAACTATTCGATCTGGTGGAGCAACGACCTGGAGTCAAGCCTAAGTTGACCGGAACGTAGAAATGAACGATACTTTAACACTGTTTGCAATTATTCAATTTATACGCTGGAAAAGCTGTTGTATTTATATTGTATTTTATACTTCTGACGTTGGCTTCTAAGGCCGTAGCTATTCTATGTGGTGGAGCAACGCCCTATAGTGAAGACTAGGTAGCACGGAACGTAGAAATGACCATAACTTTCACACTGGTTGCAATTATTCGTTTTTACGATGGAAAAACTGTTGTATTTGTTTTGTATTTTATACTTCTGGCGTTGACTTCTAAGGCCCTAACAATTCGATCTGGTGGAACAACGCCATAGAGCGAAGCCTAGGTTGCCCGGAACGTTGAAATGACCATCCCCTTCACACAGGTTGCATTTACTCCTGCTGTACGATGGAAAAACAGTTCAATTTTTATTGTATTTTATGCTTCTGGCATTGACTTCTTCGGCCCTAACTATTCGATCTGGTGGAGCAACGCCCTAGAGTGGAGCCTAGGTGGCACGGAATGTAGAAATGACAATTACTTTCACACTGTTTGCATTTATTCATTTTATACGATGGAAAAGTTGTTGTACTTATATTGTATTTTATGCTTCTGGCGTTGACTTCTAACTCCGTAGCTATTCGATGTGGTGGAGCAACGCCCTATAGTGAAGCCTAGGTAGCCCGGAACGTAGAAATGACCATAACTTTCACACTGGTTGCAATTATTCGTTTTATACGATGGAAAAACTGTTGTATTTATATTGTATTTTATGCTTCTGGCGTTGACTTCTAAAGCCCTGACTATTCGATCTGGTGGAGCAACGCCCTAGAGTCAAGCCTAAGTTGCCCGGAACGTAGAAATGAACGTTACTTTCACACTGTTTGCAATTATTCAATTTATACGCTGGAAAAGCTGTTGTATTTATATTGTATTTTATGCTTCTGACGTTGGCTTCTAAGGCCGTAGTAATTCGATGTGGTGGAGCAACGCGCTAGAGTGGAGCCTAGGTTGCACGGAATGTAGAAATGACCATTACTTTCACACTGTTTGCAATTATTCATTTTATACGATGGAAAAGTTGTTGTATTTATATTGTATTTTATGCTTCTGGCGTTGACTTCTAGCTCCGTAGCTATTCGGTCTCGTGGAACAACTCCCTATATTGAAGCCTAGGTAGCCCGGAACGTAGAAATGACCATAACCTTCACGCTGGCTACAATTACTCCTGTTATACGATTGTAAATCTGTTGTATCTTTATTGTATTTTATGCTTCGGGCGTTGACTTCTAAGGCCGTAGTTATTCGATGTGGTGGAGCAACGCCCTAGAGTGGAGCCTAGGTTGCACGGAATGTAGAAATGACCATTACTTTCACACTGTTTGCAATTATTCATTTTATACGATGGAAAAGTTGTTGTATTTATATTGCATTTTATGCCCCTGCCGTTGACTTCTGAGGGCCTAACAATTCGATCTGGTGGAACAACGCCATAGAGTGAAGCCTAGGTTGCCCGGAACGTAGAAATGACCATCCCCTTCACACAGGTTGCAATTACTCCTGTTACACGGTGGAATAACAGTTCAATTTTTATTGTATTTTATGCTTCTGGCATTGACTTCTTCGGCCCTAACTATTCGATCTGGTGGCGCAACGCCCTAGAGTGGAGCCTAGGTTGCACGGAATGTAGAAATGACAATTACTTTCACACTGTTTGCATTTATTCATTTTATACGATGGAAAAGTTGTTGTACTTATATTGTATTTTATGCTTCTGGCGTTGACTTCTAACTCCGTAGCTATTCGATGTGGTGGAGCAACGCCCTATAGTGAAGCCTAGGTAGCCCGGAACGTAGAAATGGCCATAACTTTCACACTGGTTGCAATTATTCGTTTTATACGATGGAAAAACTGTTGTATTTATATTGTATTTTATGCTTCTGGCGTTGACTTCTAAAGCCCTGACTATTCGATCTGGTGGAGCAACGCCCTAGAGTCAAGCCTAAGTTGCCCGGAACGTAGAAATGAACGTTACTTTCACACTGTTTGCAATTATTCAATTTATACGCTGGAAAAGCTGTTGTATTTATATTGCATTTTATGCCCCTGGCGTTGACTTCTGAGGGCCTAACAATTCGATCTGGTGGAACAACGCCATAGTGTGAAGCCTAGGTTGCCCGGAACGTAGAAATGACCATCACTTTCACACTGGTTGCAGTTACTCCTGTTATACGATGGAAAAACTGTTGTATCTTTATTGTATTTTATGCTTCTGGCGGTGACTTCTAAGGCCCTAACAATTCGATCTGGTCGAACAACGCAACGGAGTGAAGCCTAGGTTGCCCGGAACGTAGAAATGACCATTACCTTCACATTGGTTGCAATTATTCCTGTTATACGACGGAAAAACTGTTGTACTTTTAGTGTATTTTATGCTTCTGGCGTTGACTTCTTAGGCCCTAACTATTCGATCTGGTGGAGCAACGCCCTAGAGTGGAGCCTAGGTTGCACGGAATGTAGAAAGGACCATTACTTTCACACTGTGTGCAATTATTCGTTATATACGATGGAAAGGTTGTTGTATTTACATTGTATTTTATGCTTCTGGCGTTCACTTCTAAGGCCCTAGCTATTCGATCTGGTGGAGCAGCGCCCTAGAGTAAAGCCTAGGTTGCCCGGAACGTAGAAATGTCCATTACCTTCACACTGGTTGCAACTATTCGTGTTATACGATGGAAAAACTGTTGTATCTTTATTGTATTTTATGCTTCGGGCGTTGACTTCTAAGGCCCTATCTATTCGGTCTGGTGGAGCAATGCCTCAGAGTTAAGTCTAGGATGCCCAAACGTAGAAATGGCCATTACGTTCACGCTGGTTGCAATTATTCGTTTTATACGATGGAAAAACAGTTGTATTTTTATTGTATTTTATGCTTCCGGCGTTGACTTCATAGGACCCAAATATTCGATCTGGTGGAGCAACGGCCAAGAGTGAAGGCTAGGTTTCCCGGAACGTAGATATGACCTGTACTTTCACACTGGTTGCAATTTTTCCTGCTATACTATCGAAGAACTTTGTATCTTTATTGTATTTCATGCTTCGGGCGTTGACTTCTAAGGCTCTAACTATTGGACCTGGTGGAGCAACGCCCTAGCGTGAAGCCTAGGTTGCCCGGAACGTAGAAGTGACCACCACTTTCACACTGCTTGCAAATATTCGCTTTATACGATGGTAGAACTGTTGTATTTATTTTGTATTTGATGCTTCTGGCGTTGGCTTCTTAGGACCTAAGTATTCGATCTGGTGGAGCAATGCCTCAGAGTTAAGTCTGCGATGCCCGAAACGCCGAAATTATCATTACTTTCACACTGGTTGCAATTATTCATTTTGTAGGATGGAAAAACTGTTGTATTTATTTTGTATTTGGGGCTTCTGCCATTGACTCCTTAGGCCCTAACTATTGGATCTGGTGGACCAACGCCGTAGAGTGGAGCGTAGGTTGCCGGGAACGTAGAAATGACCATTACCTTTACACTGGTTGCAATTACTCGTGTTATACGATGGAAAAACTGTTGTATTTTTATTGTATTTCATGCTTCTGGCGTTGACTTCTAAGTCCCTGGCTATTGGAACTGGGTGAACAACGCCCTAGAGTGAAGCCTAGGCTGCCCGGAACGTAGAAATGACATCTACTTTCACACTGGTTGCAATTAACCGTTCTACACGATGGAAAAACTGTTGTATTTATTTTGTATATTATGCTTCTGACGTTGACTTGTAAGGCCCTAAGTCTTTGATCTGGTGGAGCAATGCGTCAGAGTTAAGTCTAGCATGCCCGAAACGTCGAAATGATCATTACGTTCACAGTTGTTGCAATTATTCGTTTTATACGACGGAAATACTGTTGTGTTTATTTTGTACTTTAGGCTTTTGACGTTCACTTCTTAGTCCTTAACTATTCGATCTGGTGGATCAACGCCCTAGAGTGAAGCCTAGGTTTGCTCGGAACGTAGAAGTGACCATTACTTTCACGCCGGTTGCAATTATTCCTGTTATACGATGAAAAACTGATGTATTATTATCGTATTTTATGCTTCAGTCGTTGACTTCTAACGCCCTAACTATTCGATGTGGTGGAGCAACGCCCTAGAGTGAAGACTAGGTTGACCGGAGCGTAGGAATGACCAGTACTTTCACACTGGTTGCAATTATCCGTTTTACACGATGGAAAAGCTGTTGTATTCATATTGTATTTTATGCTTCTGGCGTTAACTTCTAAGGCCGTGTCTATTCGATGTGATGTAACAACACCCTAGAGTGAAGCCCAGGCTGCCCGGAACGTAGAAATGAGTATTACTTTCACACTGGTTGCAATTATTCCTGTTATACGGTGGAAAAACTGTTGTATCTTTATTGTATTTTATGCTTTTGGCGTTGACTTCATAGGACCCAACCATTCGATCTGGTGGAGCAACGCCCAAGGGTGATGGCTAGGTTGCCCAGAACGTAGAAATGACCATTACTTTCATACTGGTTGCAATTATTCGTTTTATACAATGGAAAAACTGTTGTATTTATATTGTATTTTATGCTCCTGGCGTTGACTTCTTAGGCCCTATATATTCGATCTGGTGGGCCAGCGCCCTAGAGTGAAGCCTAGGTTGCACGGAACGTAGAAATGACTATAACTTTCACACTGATTGCAATCATTCGTTTTATACGATGGAAAAACTGTTGAATTTATTTTGTATTTTATGATTCTGGCGTTGACTTCTAAGGCCCTCTGTCTTCGATCTGGTGGAGCAATGCCTCAGAGTTAAGTCTAGGATGCCCGAAACGTCGAAATGGTCATTACTTTCACACTGGTTGTTATTATCCGTTTTACACCATGGAAAAACCGTTGTATTTATATTGTATTTTATGCTTCTGGCGCTGCCTTCTGAGGCCCTAACTATTCGATCTGGCGGAGCGACGCCCTAGAGTGAAGCTTAGGTGGCCCGGACCGTAGAAATGACCATAACTTTCACACTGGTTGCTATTATTCATTTTATGCGATGGAAAATCTGTTGTATTTATATTGTATTTTATGCTTCTAGCATTGACTTCTTAGGCCCTATCTATTCTTCTGGTCGAGCAACGCCCTAGAGTGAAGCCTAGGCTGCCCGAAACGTAGAAATGACCATCACTTTCACACTGGTTGCAATTATTCGTTTTATACGATGGAAAAACTGTTGAATTTATTTTGTATTTTATGCTTCTGGCGTTGACTTCTTAGGCCCTAACTATTCGATATGGTGGAGCCACGTCTTAGGGTGAAGCCTAGGTGGCCCGGAACGTAGAAGTGACCATAACGTTCATACTGGTTGCAATTATTCGTTTTATACAATGGAAAAACTGTTCTATTTATATTGTATTTTATGCTTCTGGCGATGACTTCTTAGGCCATAACTATTCGATCTGGTGGAGCAACGCCCTAGATTGAAGCCTAGGTTGCAGGGAACGTAGTAATGACCATAACTTTCACACTGGCTGCAATTATTCGTTTTATACGACGGAAAGACTGTTCTATTTATTTTGTATTTTGTGCGTCGGGCGTTGTCTTCTAAGGCCCTAACTCTTCGATCTGGTGGAGCAACGCCCTAGAGTGAAGCCTAGGTTGACCGGAGCGTAGAAATGACCATTACATTCACACTGATTGCAATTATTCATTTTATGCGATGGAAAAGCTGTTGTACTTATATTGTATTTTATGCTTCTGGCGTTGACTTCTTAGACCCTAACTATTCGATATTGTGGAGCCACGCCCTAGAGTGATGCCTAGGTTGGCGGGAACGTAGAAATGACCATTAGTTTCACACTGGTTGCAATTATTCCTGTTATACGACGGAAAAACTGTTTTATTCATATTGCATTTTATGCTTCTGGCGTTGACTCCTTAGGCCCGAACTATACGATCTGATGGAGCAACGCCCCGGTGTGAGGCCTAGGTTGCCCGGAACGTAGAAATGACCATTACCTTCACAGTTGATGCAATCATTCGTTCTATACGATGGAAAAACTGTTGTATCTTTATTGTATTTTATGTTTCTGGCGTTGACTTCTTAGGCCCTAATTATTCGATCTGGTGGAGCAACGCCCTAGTGTGAAGCCCAGGTGGCCCGGAACGTAGAAATGGCCATAACGTTCATACTGGTTGCAATTATTCGTTTTATACAATGGAAAAACTGTTCCATTTATATTGTATTTTATGCTTCTGGCGTTGACTTCTTAGGCCATAACTGTGCGGTCTGGTGGAGCAACGCCCTAGATTGAATCCTAGGTTGCACGGAACGTAGAAATGACCATAACTTTCACAATGGTTGCTATTATTCCTGTTATACGATGGAAAAACTGTTGTATCTTTATTGTATTTTATACTTCGGGCGTTGACTTCTAAGGCCCTAACTATTCGATGTGGTGGAGCAACGCCCTAGAGTGAAGCCTAGGTTACCTGGAGCGCAGAAATGACCATAGCCGTCACACTGGTTGCAATTATTCCTGTTATACGGTGGAAAAACTGTTGCATTTTTGTTCTATTTTATTCTTCGGGCATTGACTTCTAAGGCTCTAACTATTCGATATGGTGGAGCAGCGCCCTAGCGTGCGGCCCAGGTTCCACGGAACGTAGAAATGGCCATTGCATTCACACTGGTTGCAATTACTCCTGTTATACGATGGAAAAACTGTTGGACTTTTGTTGCATTTTATGCTTCTGGCATTGAGTTCTAAGGCCCTAGCTATTCGATCTGGTGGAGCAACGCCCTCGAGTGAAACCTAGGATGCCCGAAACCTAGAAATGAACATTACTTTCACACTGGTGGCAATCATTCGTTTTATACGATGGAAAAACTGTTAGATTTTTATTATTTTTTATGCTTCTAGCGTTGACTTCTGAGGCCATAACTATTCGATCTGGTGGAGCAACGACCTAGAGTGAAGCCTAGGTTGGCGGAAACGTAGAAATGACCATTACTTTCACACTGGTTGCAATCATTCCTGTTATACGACGGAAAAACTGCTGTATTTTTATTGTATTTTATGTTTCTGGCGTTGGCTTCTTAGGCCCTAACAATTCGATCTGGTCGTGCAACGCCCTAGAGTGAAGACTAGGTTGCACGGAACGTAGAAATGACCATAAGTTTCACACTGGTTGCAATAATTCGTTTTATACAAAGGAAAAACTGTTCTATTTATTTTGTATTTTATGCCTCGGACGTTGACTTCTGAGGCCCTAACTAATCGATCTGGTGGAGCAACGCACTAGAGTGAAGCCTAGGTTGACCGGAGCGTAGAAATGACCATTACATTCACACCGATTGCAATTATTCCTGTTATACGATGGAAAAACTGTTGGATTTTTATTGCATTTTCTGCTTCTGGCGTTGACTTCTACGCCCTACCTATTCGATCTGGATGAGCAACGCCCTGGTGTCAAGCCTAGGCTGCCCGGGACGTAGATGTGACCACAACTTTCACACTGGCTGCAATTATTCGTTCTATACGATAGAAAGACTGTTGTATTTATTTTGTATTTTATGCTTCTGGCGTTCACTTCTAAGGCCATAGCTATTCGATCTGGTGGTGCAACGCCCTAGAGTGAAGCCTAGGTTGCCCGGAACGTAGAAATGGCCATTACTTTCACACTGATTGCAATTATTCAGTTTAAACGTTGGAGAAGCTGTTGTATTTATATAGCATTTTATGCTTCTGGCATTGACTTCTAAGGTCGTCACCTATTCGATGTGGTGAAGCAACGCCCTAAAGTGAAGCCTAGGTTGCCCGGAACGTAGAAATGACCATAAGTTTCACACTGGTTGCAATAATTCGTTTTATACAAAGGAAAAACTGTTCTATTTATTTTGTATTTTATGCCTCGGGCGTTGACTTCTGAGGCCCTAACTATACGATCTGGTGGACCAACGCCCTAGAGTGAAGCCTAGGTTGCACGGAACGTAGAAATGACCATTACCCTCGCACTGTTTGCAATTGTTCCTGTTATACGGTGGAAAAACTGTTGTATTTTTATTGTATTTTATGCTTCTTGCGTTGAAGTCTAAGTCCCTAACTATTCGATATGGTGGAGCCACGTCCTAGGGTGAAGCCTAGGTTGCCCGCTACGTAGAACTGACCATAACGTTCATACTGGTTGCAATTATTCGTTTCATACAATGGAAAAACTGTTGTATTTATACTGTATTTTATGCTTCTGGCGTTGACTTGTAAGGCCCTACCCATTCGATCTGGTCGAGCAACGCCCTAGAGTGAAGCCTATGTTGCACGGAACGTAGAAATGACCATAAGTTTCACACTGGTTGCAATAGTTCGTTTTATACAAAGGAAAAACGGTTCTATTTATTTTGTATTTTATGCCTCGGGCGTTGACTTGTGCGGCCCTAACTATTCGATCTGGTGGATCAACGCCCTAGAGTGAAGCCTAGGTTGCACGGAACGTAGAAATGACCATTACCTTCACACTGTTTGCAATTATTCCTGTTATACGGTGGAAAAACTGTTGTATTTTTATTGTATTTTATGCTTCGGGTGTTGACTTCTAAGCCCCTAACTATTCGATATGGTGGAGCAGCATCCTAGGGTGAAGCCTAGGTTGCCCGGAACGTAGAAATGACCATAACGTTCATACTGGTTGCAATTATTCGTTTTATGCAATGGAAAAACTGTTGTATTTATATTGTATTTTATGCTCCTGGCGTTGACTTCTTAGGCCATAACGATTCGATCTGGTGGACCAACGCCCTAGAGTGAAGCGTAGGTTGCCGGGAACGTAGAAATGACCATATCTTTCACACTGGTTGCAATTATTCCTGTTATACGATGGAAGAACTGTTGTATTTATATTGTATTTTATGCTTCTGGCGTTGACTGCTTAGGTCCAAATTATTCGATCTGGCGGAGCAACGCCCTAGAGTGAAGCCTCGGTTGCCCGGAACGTAGAAATGCCCAGTACTTTCGCACTGGTTGCAATTATCCGTTCTATACGATGGAAAAGCTGTTGTAATTATATCGTATTTTATGCTTCTGGCGTTGACTCCTTGAGCCCTAACTATGCGATCTGATGGATCAACGCCCTAGAGTGAAGCCTAGGTTGCCTGGAGCGTAGGCATGACCATAACTTTAACGCTGGTGGCAGTTTTTCCTGTTATACAATGGAAAAACTGTAGGATTTTTATTGTACTTTATGCTTCAGGCGCTGACTTCTTAGGCCCTAACTATTCGATCTGGAGGAACAACGCCCTGGAGTGAAGCCTAGGTTGCACGGAACGTGGAAATCATCATAACTTTCACACCGGTTGCAATTGTTCATTTTACACAATGGAAAAACTGTTCTATTTATTTTGTATTTTATGCTTCGGGCCTTGACTTCTAAGGCCATAACTATTCGATCTGGTGGAACAACGACCTAGAGTGATGCCTAGGTTGGCCGGAACGTAGAAATGACCATTACTTTCACACTGGTGGCAATTATTCCTGATATACGATTGAAAAACTGTTGTATTTATATTGTACTTTATGCTTCTGGCGTTGACTTCTTATGCCCTAACCATTCGATCTGGTGAAACAACGCCCTAGAGTGAAGCCTGGTTTGCCCGGAACGTAGAAATGACCATCACTTTCACACTGGTTGCAATTACTCCGGTTATACGATGGACAAACTGTAGGATTTTTATTGTACTTTAAGCCTCTGGCGTTGACTTATAAGGTCCTAGGTACTCTATCTCGTTGGGCAACGTCCAAGAGTGAAGCGTATGTTGCCCGAAACGTAGAAATGACCAATACTTTCACACTGGTTGCAATTTTTCTTTTTATGCGATGGAAAAACTGTTGTATTTTTATTGTATTTTATGCGTCTGGAGTTGTTTTCTAAGGCCGCAACTATTCGACCTGGTGGCGCAACATCCTAGAGTGAAGCCTAGGTTGCCCGGAACGTAGAAATGAACATCGCTTTCACACTGGTTGCAATTATTCCTGTTATACGATGGAAAAACTCTTGTATATTTATTGTATTTTATGCTTCGGTCGTTGACTTCTATGGCCCTACCCATTCGATCTGGTGGAGCAACACCCTACAGTGAAGCCTAGGTTGCCCGGAACGTAGAAATGACCATTACCTTCACGCTTGTAGCAATTATTCCTGTTATACAATGAAAAAACTGTTGTATTCTTATTGCATTTTATGCTTCTGGCGTTGACTTCTAAGTCCCTAGCTATTCGATATGGTGGAGCAACGCCAAGGAGCGAAGCCTAGGTTGCCCAGAACGTAGAAATGTCCATTACTTTCACACTGTTTGCAGTTATTCATTTTATACGATGGAAAAGCTGTTGTATTTATGTCGTATTTTATGCTTCGGGCGTTGTCTTCTTAGGCCCTAACTGTTCGATCTGGTGGAGCAACGCCCTAGAGTGAAGCCTATGTTGCCCGGAACGTAGAAATGACCATTACCTTCACGCTTGTTGCAATTATTCCAGTTATACGATGATAAAGCTGTTGTACTCTTATTGCATTTTATGCTTCTGGCGTTGTCTTCATAGGCGCTAACAATTCGATCTGGTGGAACAACGCCCTAGAGTGAAGCCTCGGTTGCCCGGAACGTAGATATGACCATATCTTTAACACTGGTGACAGTTATTCCTGTTATACGATGGAAAAACTGTTAGATTTTTATTGTACTTTATGCTTCTGGCGTTGACTTCTATGGCCCTACCCATTCGATCTGGTGGAGCAACACCCTACAGTGAAGCCTAGATTGCCCGGAACGTAGAAATGACCATCACCTTAACGCTTGTTCAATTATTCCTGTTATACGATGAAAAAACTGTTGTATTTTTATTGTATTTTATGCTTCTGGCGTTGACGTCTTAGGCCCAAACTATTGGATCTGGTGGACCAACGGCCTAGAGTGAAGCCTAGGTTTCCCGGAACGTAGAAATGACCATATCTTTCACACTGGTGGCAATTATACCTGATATACGATTGAAAAACTGTTGTATTTATATTGCACTTTATGCTTCTGGCGTTGACTTCCTATGCCCTAACCATCCGATCTGGTGAAACAACGGCCTAGAGTGAAGCCTAGGTTGCCCGAACCGTAGAAATGACCAATACTTTCACACTGGTTGCAATTATTCTTTTTATACGATGGAAAAACTGTTGTATTTTTATTGTATTTTATGCGTCTGGAGTTGTTTTTTAAGGCCGCAACTATTCGACCTGGTGGAGCAACATCCTAGAGTGATGCCTAGGTTGGCCGGAACGTAGAAACGACCATCACTTTCACACTGGTTGCAATTATTCCTGTTATACGATGGAAAAACTGTTGGATTTTTATTGCATTTTCTGCTTCTGGCGTTGACTTCTACGCCCTACCTATTCGATCTGGATGAGCAACGCCCTGGTGTCAAGCCTAGGCTGCCCGGAACGTAGATGTGACCATAACTTTCACACTGGCTGCAATTATTCGTTCTATACGATAGAAAGACTGTTGTATTTATTTTGTATTTTATGCTTCTGGCGTTCACTTCTAAGGCCATAGCTATTCGATCTGGTGGTGCAACGCCCTAGAGTGAAGCCTAGGTTGCCCGGAACGTAGAAATGGCCATTACTTTCACACTGATTGCAATTATTCAGTTTAAACGTTGGAGAAGCTGTTGTATTTATATAGCATTTTATGCTTCTGGCATTGACTTCTAAGGTCGTCACCTATTCGATGTGGTGAAGCAACGCCCTAAAGTGAAGCCTAGGTTGCCCGGAACGTAGAAATGACCATTACCCTCACACTCGTTGCATTTATTCCTGTTATACGATGGAAAAACTGTTGTATTATTATCGTATTTTACACTTCTGGCGTTTAACTCTAAGTCCCTAGCTATTCGTACTGGTGGAGCAACACCCTAGAGCGAAGCCTAGGTTGCGCGGAACGTAGAAATGACCATTACTTTCACACTGGTTCCAATTATTCCTAATATACGATGGAAAAACTGTTGCATTTATTTTGCATTTTATGCTTCGGGCGTTGACTTCTATGGCCCTACCCATTCGATCTGGTGGAGCAACACCCTACAGTGAAGCCTAGGTTGCACGGAACGTAGAAATGACCATTACCTTCACGCTTGTTGCAATTATTCCTGTTATACGATGAAAAAGCTGTTGTATTCTTATTGCATTTTATGCTTCTGGCGTTGTCTTCATAGGCCCTAACTATTCGATCTGGTGGAACAACGCCCTAGAGTGAAGCCTACGTTGCCCGAAACGTACAAATAACCGTTACTTTCACTCTGGTTGCAATTATCCACGCTATACGATGGAAAAACTGTTGTACTTGTTTTGTATTTTATGCCTCTGGCGTTGACTTCTTAAGCCCTAACTATTCGATGTGGTGGAACAACGCCCTAGAGTGAAGCCTAGGTTGCCTGGAGCGTAGACATGACCATAACTTTAACACTGGTTGCAATTACTCCGGTTAAACGATGGACAAACTGTAGGATTTTTATTGTACTTTAAGCTTCTGGCGTTGACTTATAAGGTCCTAGGTACTCTATCTCGTTGGGCAACGTCCAAGAGTGAAGCGTATGTTGCCCGAAACGTAGAAATGACCAATACTTTCACACTGGTTGCAATTTTTCTTTTTATACGATGGAAAAACTGTTCTATTTATTTAATATGTTATGCTGCTGGCGTTGACTTCTTACGCCCTAACTATTTGATCTGGTGGACTAACGCCCTAGAGGGAAGCCTAGGTTGGCCGGAACGTTGAATTGACAATTACTATCACACTGTTTGCAATTATTCATTTTATACGATGGAAAAACTGTTGCATTTATATTGTATTTTATGCTTCTGGCGTTGACTTCTACGGCTCTAGCTATTCGATCTGGTGGTGCAACGCCCTAGAGTGAGGCCTAGGTTGCTCGGAACGTTGAAATGACCATTAGTTTCGTACTGGTTGCAATTATTCCCGTTATATGACGGAATACAGCCATAGAAGACAACCGCCGAAGCATAAAATACAATAAAAATGCAATAGTTTTTCCATCATATAACAGCGATAATTGCAACCAGTTTGAAAGTGATGGTCATTTCTATGTTCCGGGCACCCTAGGCTTCACTCTAGGGCGTTGCTCCACCTGATCGAATAGTTAGTGCCTTAGAATTCAACGCCACAAGCATAAAATGCAATATAAGTACAACAGTTTTTCCATCGTATAAAACGAATAATTGCAACCAGTATGAAAGTGATGGTCATTTCTCCCTTACGGGAAACCAAGGCTTCACTCTAAGGCGTTGCTCCAACATATCGAATACTTAGTACCTTAGAAGTCAACGCCAGAAGCATAAAATGCGATGTAAATACAACAGTTTTTCCATCGTATAACAGGAATAAATGCAACCAGTTCGAATGTTATGGTCATTTCTACGTTCCGGGCACCCTATGCTTCACTCTAGGGCGTTGCTCCACCATATCGAATACTTAGTGCCTTAGAAGTCAACGCCAGAAGCATAAAATACCATATAAATACAACAGTTTTTCCGTCGTATAACAGGAATGATTGCAACCAGTTCGAAAGTTATGGTCATTTCTACTTTCCGGGCAACCTAGGCTTCACCCTCGGGCGATGCTCCACCAGATCGAATAGTTAGGGCCTTAGAAGTCAACGCGCGAAACATAAAACACAAAATAAATAGAACAGTTTTTCCATTGTATAAATCGAATAATTGCCACCAGTGTGAAAGTCACGGCCATTTCAACGTTCCGGGAAACCTAGACTTCACCCTAGTGCGTTGTTCCACCAGATCGAATAGTTAAGGCCTAAGAAGCGAACGCCAGAAGCATAAAATACAATATAAATACAAAAGTTTTTCCATCGTATAAATCGGATAATTGCAACCAGTATGAAAGTAATGGTGATTTCTGCTTCCCGGGCAACCTAGGATTCACCCTAGGGCGTTGCTCCAACAGATTGAAAAGTTAGTGCCTAAGAAGTGAACGCCAGAAGCATAAAATACAATATAAATACAACAGTTTTTCCATCGTATAAAACGAATAATTGCATCCAGTGTGAAAGTAATGGTCATTTCTACTTTCCAGGCAACCTAGGCTTCACCCTAGGGCGTTGCTCCACTAGATCGAATAGTTAGGGCCTTAGAAGTCAACGCGCGAAACATAAAACACAAAATAAGTAGAACAGTTTTTCCATTGTATAAATCGAATAATTGCCACCAGTGTGAAAGTCACGGCCATTTCAACGTTCCGGGATACCTAGGCTTCACCCTAGTGCGTTGTTCCACCAGGTCGAATAGTTACGGCCTAAGAACTGAACGCCAGAAGCATAAAATACAATATAAATACAACAGTTTTTCCATCGTATAAACCGCATAATTGGAACCAGTATGAAAGTTATGGTCCCTTCTACTTTCCGGGCAACCTAGGATTCACCCTAGGGCGTTGCTCCAACAGATTGAATAGTTAGTGCCTTAGAAGTCAACGCCCGAAGCATAAAATGCAATAAAAATACAACAGTTTTTCCATCATATAACAGGAGTAATTGCAACCAGTTTGAAAGTGATGGTCATTTCTACGTTCCGGGCACCCTAGGCTTCACTCTAGGGCGTTGCTCCACCATATCGAATACTTAGTTCCTTAGAAGTCAACGCCAGAAGCATAAAATACAATATAAATACAACAGTTTTTCCGTCGTATAACAGGAATGATTGCAACCAGTTCGAAAGTTATGGTCATTTCTACTTTCCGGGCAACCTAGGCTTCACCCTAGGGCGTTGTTCCACACGATCGAATAGTTAGGGCCTAAGAAGTGAACGCCAGAAGCATAAAATACAATATAAATACAACAGTTTTTCCATCGTATAAAACGAATAATTGCAACTAGTGTGAAAGTTATGGTCACTTCTACGTTCTGGGCAACCTAGGCTTCACTCTAGGGCGTTGCTCCACCAGATCGAATAGTTGGTGCCATAGAATTCAACGTCAAAAGCTTAAATTACAATATAAATACAACAGTTTTTCCATCGTATAAAACGAATAATTGCAACCAGTATGAAAGTTATGGACATTTCTACTTTCCGGGCAACCTAGGCTTCACCCTAGGGCGTTGCTCCAACAGACTGAATAGTTGGGTCCTTAGAGGTCAACATCCGAAGCATAAAATGCAAAAAAATACAACAGTTTTTCCATCGTATAACAGGAATAATTGCAACCAGTGTGAAAGTGATGGTCATTTCTACGTTCTGGGCAACCTAGGCTTCACCCTAGGGCGTTGCTCCACCAGATCGAATAGTTAGGGCCTTAGAAGTCAACGCCAGAAGCATAAGGTACAATATAAATACAACAGCTTTTCAATCGTATAACAGGAACAATAGCAACCAGTGTGAAAGGTATGGTCATTTCTACGTTCCGGGCAACCTAGGCGTCACTATAAGGCGTTGCTCCACCAGATCGAATAGCTAGGGCCTAAGAAGTCAACGCCGGAAGCATAAAATACAATATAAATGCAACAGCTTTTCCATCGTATAAAATGAATAATTGCAAAGAGTGTGAAAGTAATGGTCATTTCTACGTTCCGGGCAACCTAGGTTTCACTCTAGGGCGTTGCTCCACCAGATCGAATAGTTAGTGCCTTAGAAGTCAACGTCAGAAGCATAAAATACAGTATAAACACAACAGTTTTTCCATCGTATAAAACGAATAATTGCAACCAGTCCGAAAGTTATGGACATTTCTACCTTCCGGGCAACCTAGGCTTCACCCTAGGGCGATGCTCCACCAGATCGAATAGTTAGGGCCTTAGAAGTCAACGAGCGAAACATAAAACACAAAATAAATAGAACAGTTTTTCCATTGTATAAATCGAATAATTGCTACCAGTGTGAAAGTTATGGTCATTTCTACGTTCCGGGCAACCTAGGCTTCACCCTAGTGCGGTGTTCCGCCAGATCGAATAGTCAAGACCTAAGAAGTGAACGCCAGAAGCATAAAATACAATATAAATGCAACAGTTTTTCCATCGTATAAAACGAATAATTGCAACCAGTCCGAAAGTTATGGACATTTCTACTTTCCGGGTAACCTAGGCTTCACCCTAGGGCGATGCTCCACCAGATCGAATAGTTAGGGCCTTATAAGTCAACGAGCGAAACATAAAACACAAAATAAATAGAACAGTTTTTCCATAGTATAAATCGAATAATTGCTACCAGTGTGAAAGTTATGGTCATTTCTACGTTCCGGGCAACCTAGGATTCACCCTAGTGCGGTGTTCCGCCATATCGAATAGTTAAGGCCTAAGAAGTGAACGCCAGAAGCATAAAATACAATATAAATACAACAGTTTTTCCATCTTATAAAACGGATAATTGCAACCAGTATGAAAGTAATGGTGATTTCTACTTCCCGGGCAACCTAGGATTCACCCTAGGGCGTTGCTCCAACAGATTGGAAAGTTAGTGCCTAAGAAGTGAACGCCAGAAGCATAAAATACACTATAAATACAACAGTTTTTACATCGTATAAACCGGATAATCGAAACCAGTATGAAAGTTATGGTCATTTCTACTTTCCGGGCAACCTAGGATTCACCCTAGGGCGTTGCTCCAACAGATTGTATAGTTAGTGCCTTAGAAGTCAACGCTCGAAGCATAAAATGCAATAAAAATACAACAGTTTTTCCATCATATAACAGGAGTAATTGCAACCAGTTTGAAAGTGATGGTCATTTCTACGTTCCGAGCACCCTAGGCTTCACTCTAGGGCGTTGCTCCACCATATAGAATACTTAGTGCCTTAGAAGTCAACGCCAGAAGCATAAAATACAATATAAATACAACAGTTTTTCCGTCGTATAACAGGAATGATTGCAACCAGTTCGAAAGTTATGGTCATTTCTACTTTCCGGGAAACCTGGGCTTCACCCTAGGGCGTTGTTCCACCCGATCGAATAGTTACGGCCTAAGAAGTGAACGCCAGAAGCATAAAATACAATATAAATACAACAGTTTTTCCATCGTATAAAACGAATAATTGCAACCAGTGAGAAAGTTATGGTCATTTCTACGTTCTGGGCAACCTAGGCTTCACCCTAGGGCGTTGCTCCAACAGACTGAATAGTTGGGGCCTTAGAGGTCAACGCCCGAAGCATAAAATGCAATATAAATACACCAGTTTTTCCATCGTATAACAGGAATAATTGCAACCAGTGTGAAAGTGATGGTCATTTCTACGTTCCGGGCAACCTAGGCTTCACCCTAGGGCGTTGCTCCACCCGACTGAATAGTTAGGGCCTAAGAAGTGAACGCCAGAAGCATAAAATACAATATAAATACAACAGTTTTTCCATCGTATAAAACGAATAATTGCATCCAGTGTGAAAGTAATGGTCATTTCTACGTTCCGGGCAACCTAGGCTTCACTCTAGGGCGTAGCTCCACCAGATCGAATAGTTAGTGCCTTAGAAGTCAACGTCAGAAGCATAAAATACAGTATAAATACAACAGTTCTTCCATCGTATAAAACGAATAATTGCAACCAGTATGAAAGTTATGGACATTTCTACTTTCCAGGCAACCTAGGCTTCACCCTAGGGCGTTGCTCCAACAGACTGAATAGCTAGGGCCTAAGAAGTCAACGCCGGAAGCATAAAATACAATATAAATGCAACAGCTTTTCCATCGTATAAAATGAATAATTTCAAAGAGTGTGAAAGTAATGGTCATTTCTACGTTCCGGGCAACCTAGGTTTCACTCTAGGGCGTTGCTCCACCAGATCGAATAGTTAGTGCCTTAGAAGTCAACGTCAGAAGCATAAAATACAGTATAAATACAACAGTTTTTCCATCGTATAAAACGAATAATTGCAACCAGTCCGATAGTTATGGACATTTCTACTTTCCGGGCAACCTAGGCTTCACCCTAGGGCGATGCTCCACCAGATCGAATAGTTAGGGCCTTAGAAGTCAACGAGCGAAACATAAAACACAAAATAAATAGAACAGTTTTTCCATTGTATAAATCGAATAATTGCTACCAGTGTGAAAGTTATGGTCATTTCTACGTTCCGGGCAACCTAGGCTTCACCCTAGTGCGGTGTTCCGCCAGATCGAATAGTCAAGACCTAAGAAGTGAACGCCAGAAGCATAAAATACAATATAAATGCAACAGTTTTTCCATCGTATAAAACGAATAATTGCAACCAGTCCGAAAGTTATGGACATTTCTACTTTCCGGGTAACCTAGGCTTCACCCTAGGGCGATGCTCCACCAGATCGAATAGCTAGGGCCTTAGAAGTCAACGAGCGAAACATAAAACACAAAATAAATAGAACAGTTTTTCCATTGTATAAATCGAATAATTGCTACCAGTGTGAAAGTTATGGTCATTTCTACGTTCCGGGCAACCTAGGATTCACCCTAGTGCGGTGTTCCGCCATATCGAATAGTTAAGGCCTAAGAAGTGAACGCCAGAAGCATAAAATACAATATAAATACAACAGTTTTTCCATCTTATAAAACGGATAATTGCAACCAGTATGAAAGTAATGGTGATTTCTACTTCCCGGGCAACCTAGGATTCACCCTAGGGCGTTGCTCCAACAGATTGGAAAGTTAGTGCCTAAGAAGTGAACGCCAGAAGCATAAAATACAATATAAATACAACAGTTTTTACATCGTATAAACCGGATAATCGAAACCAGTATGAAAGTTATGGTCATTTCTACTTTCCGGGCAACCTAGGATTCACCCTAGGGCGTTGCTCCAACAGATTGTATAGTTAGTGCCTTAGAAGTCAACGCCCGAAGCATAAAATGCAATAAAAATACAACAGTTTTTCCATCATATAACAGGAGTAATTGCAACCAGTTTGAAGGTGATGGTCATTTCTACGTTCCGAGCACCCTAGGCTTCACTCTAGGGCGTTGCTCCACCATATAGAATACTTAGTGCCTTAGAAGTCAACGCCAGAAGCATAAAATACAATATAAATACAACAGTTTTTCCGTCGTATAACAGGAATGATTGCAACCAGTTCGAAAGTTATGGTCATTTCTACTTTCCGGGAAACCTAGGCTTCACCCTAGTGCGTTGTTCCACCCGATCGAATAGTTACGGCCTAAGAAGTGAACGCCAGAAGCATAAAATACAATATAAATACAACAGTTTTTCCATCGTATAAAACGAATAATTGCAACCAGTGAGAAAGTTATGGTCATTTCTACGTTCTGGGCAACCTAGGCTTCACCCTAGGGCGTTGCTCCAACAGACTGAATAGTTGGGGCCTTAGAGGTCAACGCCCGAAGCATAAAATGCAATATAAATACACCAGTTTTTCCATCGTATAACAGGAATAATTGCAACCAGTGTGAAAGTGATGGTCATTTCTACGTTCCGGGCAACCTAGGCTTCACCCTAGGGCGTTGCTCCACCCGACTGAATAGTTAGGGCCTAAGAAGTGAACGCCAGAAGCATAAAATACAATATAAATACAACAGTTTTTCCATCGTATAAAACGAATAATTGCATCCAGTGTGAAAGTAATGGTCATTTCTACGTTCCGGGCAACCTAGGCTTCACTCTAGGGCGTAGCTCCACCAGATCGAATAGTTAGTGCCTTAGAAGTCAACGTCAGAAGCATAAAATACAGTATAAATACAACAGTTCTTCCATCGTATAAAACGAATAATTGCAACCAGTATGAAAGTTATGGACATTTCTACTTTCCAGGCAACCTAGGCTTCACCCTAGGGCGTTGCTCCACTAGATCGAATAGTTAGGGCCTTAGAAGTCAACGCGCGAAACATAAAACACAAAATAAATACAACAGTTTTTCCATTGTATAAATCGAATAATTGCTACCAGTGTGAAAGTTACGGCCATTTCTACGTTCCGGGACACCTAGGCTTCACCCTAGTGCGTTGTTCCACCAGATCGAATAGTTAATGCCTAAGAAGTGAACGCCAGAAGCATAAAATACAATATAAATACAACAGTTTTTCCATCGTATAAACCGCATAATTGCAACCAGTATGAAAGTTATGGTCTCTTCTACTTTCCGGGCAACCTAGGATTCACCCTAGGGCGTCGCTCCAACAGATTGAATAGTTAGTGCCTTAGAAGTCAACGCCCGAAGCATAAAATGCAATAAAAATACAACAGTTTTTCCATCATATAACAGGAGTAATTGCAACCAGTTTGAAAGTGATGGTCATTTCTACGTTCCGGGCACCCTATGCTTCACTCTAGGGCGTTGCTCCACCATATCGAATACTTAGTGCCTTAGAAGTCAACGCCAGAAGCATAAAATACCATATAAATACAACAGTTTTTCCGTCGTATAACAGGAATGATGGCAACCAGTTCGAAAGTTATGGTCATTTCTACTTTCCGGGCAACCTAGGCTTCACCCTAGGGCGATGCTCCACCAGATCGAATAGTTAGGGCCTTAGAAGTCAACGCGCGAAACATAAAACGCAAAATAAATAGAACAGTCTTTCCATTGTATAAATCGAATAATTGCTACCAGTGTGAAAGTTATGGTCATTTCCACGTTCCGGGCAACCTAGGCTTCACCCTAGTGCGTTGTTCCACCAGATCGAATAGTTAAGGCCTAAGAAGCGAACGCCAGAAGCATAAAATACAATATAAATACAAAAGTTTTTCCATCGTATAAATCGGATAATTGCAACCAGTATGAAAGTAATGGTGATTTCTACTTCCCGGGCAACCTAGGATTCACCCTAGGGCGTTGCTCCAACAGATTGAAAAGTTAGTGCCTAAGAAGTGAACGCCAGAAGCATAAAATACAATATAAATACAACAGTTTTTACATCGTATAATCCGGATAATTGCAACCAGTATGAAAGTTATGGTCATTTCTACTTTCCGGGCGACCTAGGATTCACCCTAGGGCGCTGCTCCAACAGATTGAATAGTTCGTGCCTTAGAAGTCAACGCCCGAAGCATAAAATGCAATAAAAATACAACAGTTTTTCCATCATATAACAGGAGTAATTGCAACCAGTTTGAAAGTGATGGTCATTTCTACGTTCCGGGCACCCTAGGCTTCACTCTAGGGCGTTGCTCCACCATATGGAATACTTAGAGCCTTAGAAGTCAACGCCAGAAGCATAAAATACAATATAAATACAACAGTTTTTCCGTCGTATAACAGGAATGATTGCAACCAGTTCGAAAGTTATGGTCATTTCTTCTTTCCGGGCAACCTAGGCTTCACCCTAGGGCGTTGTTCCACCCGATCGAATAGTTAGGGCCTAAGAAGTGAACACCAGAAGCATAAAATACAATATAAATACAACAGTTTTTCCATCGTATAAAACGAATAATAGCATCCAGTGTGAAAGTAATGGTCATTTCTACGTTCCGGGTAACCTAGGCTTCACTCTAGGGCGTAGCTCCAGCAGATCGAATAGTTAGTGCCTTAGAAGTCAACGTCAGAAGCATAAAATAC
Source organism: Calliopsis andreniformis (assembly GCF_051401765.1). NCBI lineage: Eukaryota > Metazoa > Arthropoda > Insecta > Hymenoptera > Andrenidae > Calliopsis > Calliopsis andreniformis. The sequence goes on along the minus strand of NW_027480436.1, from coordinate 3,187,349 downwards.
AGTATAAATACAACACTTCTTCCATCGTATAAAACGAATAATTGCAACTAGTATGAAAGTTATGGACATTTCTACTTTCCAGGCAACCTAGGCTTCACCCTAGGGCGTTGCTCCACCAGATCGAATAGCTAGGGACTTAGAAGTCAACGCCACAAGCATAAAATACAATATAAATACAACAGTTTTTCCATCGTATAAACCGCATAATTGGAACCAGTATGAAAGTTATGGTCTCTTCTACTTTCCGGGCAACCTAGGATTCACCCTAGGGCGTTGCTCCAACAGATTGAATAGTTAGTGCCTTAGAAGTCAACGCCCGAAGCATAAAATGCAATAAAAATACAACAGTTTTTCCATCATATAGCAGGAGTAATTGCAACCAGTTTGAAAGTGATGGTCATTTCTACGTTCCGGGCACCCTAGGCTTCACTCTAGGGCGTTGCTCCACCATATCGAATACTTAGTTCCTTAGAAGTCAACGCCAGAAGCATAAAATACAATATAAATACAACAGTTTTTCCGTCGTATAACAGGAATGATTGCAACCAGTTCGAAAGTTATGGTCATTTATACTTTCCGGGCAACCTAGGCTTCACCCTAGGGCGTTGTTCCACACGATCGAATAGTTAGGGCCTAAGAAGTGAACGCCAGAAGCATAAAATACAATATAAATACAACAGTTTTTCCATCGTATAAAACGAATAATTGCAACCAGTGTGAAAGTTATGGTCACTTCTACGTTCTGGGCAACCTAGGCTTCACTCTAGGGCGTTGCTCCACCAGATCGAATAGTTGGTGCCATAGAATTCAACGTCAGAAGCTTAAATTACAATATAAATACAACAGTTTTTCCATCGTATAAAACGAATAATTGCAACCAGTATGAAAGTTATGGACATTTCTACTTTCCGGGCAACCTAGGCTTCACCCTAGGGCGTTGCTCCAACAGACTGAATAGTTGGGTCCTTAGAGGTCAACATCCGAAGCATAAAATGCAAAAAAATACAACAGTTTTTCCATCGTATAACAGGAATAATTGCAACCAGTGTGAAAGTGATGGTCATTTCTACGTTCTGGGCAACCGAGGCTTCACCCTAGGGCGTTGCTCCACCAGATCGAATAGTTAGGGCCTTAGAAGTCAACGCCAGAAGCATAAGGTACAATATAAATACAACAGCTTTTCAATCGTATAACAGGAACAATAGCAACCAGTGTGAAAGGTATGGTCATTTCTACGTTCCGGGCAACCTAGGCGTCACTATAAGGCGTTGCTCCACCAGATCGAATAGCTAGGGCCTAAGAAGTCAACGCCGGAAGCATAAAATACAATATAAATGCAACAGCTTTTCCATCGTATAAAATGAATAATTGCAAAGAGTGTGAAGGTAATGGTCATTTCTACGTTCCGGGCAACCTAGGTTTCACTCTAGGGCGTTGCTCCACCAGATCGAATAGTTAGTGCCTTAGAAGTCAACGTCAGAAGCATAAAATACAGTATAAACACAACAGTTTTTCCATCGTATAAAACGAATAATTGCAACCAGTCCGAAAGTTATGGACATTTCTACTTTCCGTGCAACCTAGGCTTCACCCTAGGGCGATGCTCCACCAGATCGAATAGTTAGGGCCTTAGAAGTCAACGCGCGAAACATAAAACACAAAATAAATAGAACAGTTTTTCCATTGTATAAATCGAATAATTGCCACCAGTGTGAAAGTCACGGCCATTTCAACGTTCCGGGAAACCTAGGCTTCACCCTAGTGCGTTGTTCCACCAGATCGAATAGTTAAGGCCTAAGAAGTGAACGCCAGAAGCATAAAATACAATATAAATACAACAGTTTTTCCATCGTATAAACCGCATAATTGGAACCAGTATGAAGGTTATGGTCTCTTCTACTTTCCGGGCAACCTAGGATTCACCCTAGGGCGTTGCTCCAACAGATTGAATTGTTAGTGCCTTAGAAGTCAACGCCCGAAGCATAAAATGCAATAAAAATAAAACAGTTTTTCCATCATATAGCAGGAGTAATTGCAACCAGTTTGAAAGTGATGGTCATTTCTACGTTCCGGGCACCCTAGGCTTCACACTAGGGCGTTGCTCCACCATATCGAATACTTAGTTCCTTAGAAGTCAACGCCAGAAGCATGAAATACAATATAAATACAACAGTTTTTCCGTCGTATAACAGGAATGATTGCAACCAGTTCGAAAGTTATGGTCATTTCTACTTTCCGGGCAACCTAGGCTTCACCCTAGGGCGTTGTTCCACACGATCGAATAGTTAGGGCCTAAGAAGTGAACGCCAGAAGCATAAAATACAATATAAATACAACAGTTTTTCCATCGTATAAAACGAATAATTGCATCCAGTGTGAAGGTAATGGTCATTTCTACGTTCCAGGCAACCTAGGCTTCACTCTAGGGCGTAGCTCCACCAGATCGAATAGTTAGTGCCTTAGAAGTCAACGTCAGAAGCATAAAATACAGTATAAATACAACAGTTCTTCCATCGTATAAAAAGAATAATTGCAACCAGTATGAAAGTTATGGACATTTCTACTTTCCAGGCAACCTAGGCTTCACCCTAGGGCGTTGCTCCACTAGATCGAATAGTTAGGGCCTTAGAAGTCAACGCGCGAAACATAAAACACAAAATAAATAGAACAGTTTTTCCATTGTATAAATCGAATAATTGCTACCAGTGTGAAAGTTATGGCCATTTCTACTTTCCGGGATACCTAGGCTTCACCCTAGTGCGTTGTTCCACCAGATCGAATAGTTAAGGCCTAAGGAGTGAACGCCAGAAGCATAAAATACAATATAAATACAACAGTTTTTCCATCGTATAAACCGGACAATTGCAACCAGTATGAAAGTTATGGTCATTTCTACGTTCCGGGCAACCTAGGTTTCACCCTAGGGCGTTGCTCCAACAGATTGAATAGTTAGTGCCTTAGAAGTCAACGCCCGAAGCATAAAATACAATATAAATACAACAGTTTTTCCGTCATATAGCAGGAGTAATTGCAACCAGTTTGAAAGTGATGGTCATTTCTACGTTCCGGGCACCCTAGGCTTCACACTAGGGCGTTGCTCCACCATATTGAATACTTAGTTCCTTAGAAGTCAACGCCAGAAGCATAAAATACAATATAAATACAACAGTTTTTCCGTCGTATAACAGGAATGATTGCAACCAGTTCGAAAGTTATGGTCATTTCTACTTTCCGGGCAACCTAGGCTTCACCCTAGGGCGTTGTTCCACACGATCGAATAGTTAGGGCCTAAGAAGTGAACGCCAGAAGCATAAAATACAATATAAATACAACAGTTTTTCCATCGTATAAAACGAATAATTGCATCCAGTGTGAAGGTAATGGTCATTTCTACGTTCCAGGCAACCTAGGCTTCACTCTAGGGCGTAGCTCCACCAGATCGAATAGTTAGTGCCTTAGAAGTCAACGTCAGAAGCATAAAATACAGTATAAATACAACAGTTCTTCCATCGTATAAAAAGAATAATTGCAACCAGTATGAAAGTTATGGACATTTCTACTTTCCAGGCAACCTAGGCTTCACCCTAGGGCGTTGCTCCACTAGATCGAATAGTTAGGGCCTTAGAAGTCAACGCGCGAAACATAAAACACAAAATAAATAGAACAGTTTTTCCATTGTATAAATCGAATAATTGCTACCAGTGTGAAAGTTATGGCCATTTCTACTTTCCGGGATACCTAGGCTTCACCCTAGTGCGTTGTTCCACCAGATCGAATAGTTAAGGCCTAAGGAGTGAACGCCAGAAGCATAAAATACAATATAAATACAACAGTTTTTCCATCGTATAAACCGGACAATTGCAACCAGTATGAAAGTTATGGACATTTCTACTTTCCGGGCAACCTAGGCTTCACCCTAGGGCGTTGCTCCAACAGACTGAATAGCTAGGGCCTAAGAAGTCAACGCCGGAAGCATAAAATACAATATAAATGCAACAGCTTTTCCATCGTATAAAATGAATAATTGCAAAGAGTGTGAAAGTAATGGTCATTTCTACGTTCCGGGCAACCTAGGTTTCACTCTAGGGCGTTGCTCCACCAGATCGAATAGTTAGTGCCTTAGAAGTCAACGTCAGAAGCATAAAATACAGTATAAATACAACAGTTTTTCCATCGTATAAAACGAATAATTGCAACCAGTCCGAAAGTTAAGGACATTTCTACTTTCCGGGCAACCTAGGCTTCACCCTAGGGCGATGCTCCACCAGATCGAATAGTTAGGGCCTTAGAAGTCAACGCGCGAAACATAAAACACAAAATAAATAGAACAGTTTTTCCATTGTATAAATCGAATAATTGCCACCAGTGTGAATGTCACGGCCATTTCAACGTTCCGGGAAACCTAGGCTTCACCCTAGTGCGTTGTTCCACCAGATCGAATAGTTAAGGCCTAAGAAGTGAACGCCAGAAGCATAAAATACAATATAAATACAACAGTTTTTCCATCGTATAAACCGCATAATTGGAACCAGTATGAAAGTTATGGTCTCTTCTACTTTCCGGGCAACCTAGGATTCACCCTTGGGCGTTGCTCCAACAGATTGAATTGTTAGTGCCTAAGAAGTCAACGCCCGAAGCATGAAATGCAATAAAAATACAACAGTTTTTCCATCATATAGCAGGAGCAATTGCAACCAGTTTGAAAGTGATGGTCATTTCTACGTTCCGGGCACCCTAGGCTTCACACTAGGGCGTTGCTCCACAATATCGAATACTTAGTTGCTTAGAAGTCAACGCCAGAAGCATAAAATACAATATAAATACAACAGTTTTTCCGTCGTATAACAGGAATGATTGCAACCAGTTCGAAAGTTATGGTCATTTCTACTTTCCGGGCAACCTAGGCTTCACCCTAGGGCGTTGTTCCACACGATCGAATAGTTAGGGCCTAAGAAGTGAACGCCAGAAGCATAAAATACAATATAAATACAACAGTTTTTCCATCGTATAAAACGAATAATTGCTTCCAGTGTGAAGGTAATGGTCATTTCTACGTTCCAGGCAACCTAGGCTTCACTCTAGGGCGTAGCTCCACCAGATCGAATAGTTAGTGCCTTAGAAGTCAACGTCAGAAGCATAAAATACAGTATAAATACAACAGTTCTTCCATCGTATAAAAAGAATAATTGCAACCAGTATGAAAGTTATGGACATTTCTACTTTCCAGGCAACCTAGGCTTCACCCTAGGGCGTTGCTCCACTAGATCGAATAGTTAGGGCCTTAGAAGTCAACGCGCGAAACATAAAACACAAAATAAATAGAACAGTTTTTCCATTGTATAAATCGAATAATTGCTACCAGTGTGAAAGTTATGGCCATTTCTACTTTCCGGGATACCTAGGCTTCACCCTAGTGCGTTGTTCCACCAGATCGAATAGTTAAGGCCTAAGGAGTGAACGCCAGAAGCATAAAATACAATATAAATACAACAGTTTTTCCATCGTATAAACCGGACAATTGCAACCAGTATGAAAGTTATGGTCCTTTCTACGTTCCGGGCAACCTAGGTTTCACCCTAGGGCGTTGCTCCAACAGATTGAATAGTTAGTGCCTTAGAAGTCAACGCCCGAAGCATAAAATACAATATAAATACAACAGTTTTTCCGTCGTATAACAGGAATGATTGCAACCAGTTCGAAAGCTATGGTCATTTCTACTTTCCGGGCAACCTAGGCTTCACCCTAGGGCGTTGTTCCACCCGATCGAATAGTTAGGGCCTAAGAAGTGAACGCCGGAAGCATAAAATACAATATAAATACAACAGTTTTTCCATCGTATAAAACGAATAATTGCAACCAGTGTGAAAGTTATGGTCATTTCTACGTTCCGGGCAACCTAGGTTTCACTCTAGGGCGTTGCTCCACCAGATCGAATAGTTAGTGCCTTAGAAGTCAACGTCAGAAGCATAAAATACAGTATAAATACAACAGTTTTTCCATCGTATAAAACGAATAATTGCAACCAGTCCGAAAGTTAAGGACATTTCTACTTTCCGGGCAACCTAGGCTTCACCCTAGGGCGATGCTCCACCAGATCGAATAGTTAGGGCCTTAGAAGTCAACGCGCGAAACATAAAACACAAAATAAATAGAACAGTTTTTCCATTGTATAAATCGAATAATTGCCACCAGTGTGAAAGTCACGGCCATTTCAACGTTCCGGGAAACCTAGGCTTCACCCTAGTGCGTTGTTCCACCAGATCGAATAGTTAAGGCCTAAGAAGTGAACGCCAGAAGCATAAAATACAATATAAATACAACAGTTTTTCCATCGTATAAACCGCATAATTGGAACCAGTATGAAAGTTATGGTCTCTTCTACTTTCCGGGCAACCTAGGATTCACCCTAGGGCGTTGCTCCAACAGATTGAATTGTTAGTGCCTAAGAAGTCAACGCCCGAAGCATAAAATGCAATAAAAATACAACAGTTTTTCCATCATATAGCAGGAGTAATTGCAACCAGTTTGAAAGTGATGGTCATTTCTACGTTCCGGGCACCCTAGGCTTCACACTAGGGCGTTGCTCCACCATATCGAATACTTAGTTGCTTAGAAGTCAACGCCAGAAGCATAAAATACAATATAAATACAACAGTTTTTCCGTCGTATAACAGGAATGATTGCAACCAGTTCGAAAGTTATGGTCATTTCTACTTTCCGGGCAACCTAGGCTTCACCCTAGGGCGTTGTTCCACACGATCGAATAGTTAGGGCCTAAGAAGTGAACGCCAGAAGCATAAAATACAATATAAATACAACAGTTTTTCCATCGTATAAAACGAATAATTGCATCCAGTGTGAAGGTAATGGTCATTTCTACGTTCCAGGCAACCTAGGCTTCACTCTAGGGCGTAGCTCCACCAGATCGAATAGTTAGTGCCTTAGAAGTCAACGTCAGAAGCATAAAATACAGTATAAATACAACAGTTCTTCCATCGTATAAAAAGAATAATTGCAACCAGTATGAAAGTTATGGACATTTCTACTTTCCAGGCAACCTAGGCTTCACCCTAGGGCGTTGCTCCACTAGATCGAATAGTTAGGGCCTTAGAAGTCAACGCGCGAAACATAAAACACAAAATAAGTAGAACAGTTTTTCCATTGTATAAATCGAATAATTGCTACCAGTGTGAAAGTTATGGCCATTTCTACTTTCCGGGATACCTAGGCTTCACCCTAGTGCGTTGTTCCACCAGATCGAATAGTTAAGGCCTAAGGAGTGAACGCCAGAAGCATAAAATACAATATAAATACAACAGTTTTTCCATCGTATAAACCGGACAATTGCAACCAGTATGAAAGTTATGGTCATTTCTACGTTCCGGGCAACCTAGGTTTCACCCTAGGGCGTTGCTCCAACAGATTGAATAGTTAGTGCCTTAGAAGTCAACGCCCGAAGCATAAAATACAATATAAATACAACAGTTTTTCCGTCGTATAACAGGAATGATTGCAACCAGTTCGAAAGCTATGGTCATTTCTACTTTCCGGGCAACCTAGGCTTCACCCTAGGGCGTTGTTCCACCCGATCGAATAGTTAGGGCCTAAGAAGTGAACGCCGGAAGCATAAAATACAATATAAATACAACAGTTTTTCCATCGTATAAAACGAATAATTGCAACCAGTGTGAAAGTTATGGTCATTTCTACGTTCCGGGCAACCTAGGTTTCACTCTAGGGCGGTGCTCCACCAGATCGAATAGTTAGTGCCTTAGAAGTCAACGTCAGAAGCATAAAATACAGTATAAATACAACAGTTTTTCCATCGTATAAAACGAATAATTGCAACCAGTCCGAAAGTTAAGGACATTTCTACTTTCCGGGCAACCTAGGCTTCACCCTAGGGCGATGCTCCACCAGATCGAATAGTTAGGCCCTTAGAAGTCAACGCGCGAAACATAAAACACAAAATAAATAGAACAGTTTTTCCATTGTATAAATCGAATAATTGCCACCAGTGTGAAAGTCACGGCCATTTCAACGTTCCGGGAAACCTAGGCTTCACCCTAGTGCGTTGTTCCACCAGATCGAATAGTTAAGGCCTAAGAAGTGAACGCCAGAAGCATAAAATACAATATAAATACAACAGTTTTTCCATCGTATAAACCGCATAATTGGAACCAGTATGAAAGTTATGGTCTCTTCTACTTTCCGGGCAACCTAGGATTCACCCTAGGGCGTTGCTCCAACAGATTGAATTGTTAGTGCCTAAGAAGTCAACGCCCGAAGCATAAAATGCAATAAAAATACAACAGTTTTTCCATCATATAGCAGGAGTAATTGCAACCAGTTTGAAAGTGATGGTCATTTCTACGTTCCGGGCACCCTAGGCTTCACACTAGGGCGTTGCTCCACCATATCGAATACTTAGTTGCTTAGAAGTCAACGCCAGAAGCATAAAATACAATATAAATACAACAGTTTTTCCGTCGTATAACAGGAATGATTGCAACCAGTTCGAAAGTTATGGTCATTTCTACTTTCCGGGCAACCTAGGCTTCACCCTAGGGCGTTGTTCCACACGATCGAATAGTTAGGGCCTAAGAAGTGAACGCCAGAAGCATAAAATACAATATAAATACAACAGTTTTTCCATCGTATAAAACGAATAATTGCATCCAGTGTGAAGGTAATGGTCATTTCTACGTTCCAGGCAACCTAGGCTTCACTCTAGGGCGTAGCTCCACCAGATCGAATAGTTAGTGCCTTAGAAGTCAACGTCAGAAGCATAAAATACAGTATAAATACAACAGTTCTTCCATCGTATAAAAAGAATAATTGCAACCAGTATGAAAGTTATGGACATTTCTACTTTCCAGGCAACCTAGGCTTCACCCTAGGGCGTTGCTCCACTAGATCGAATAGTTAGGGCCTTAGAAGTCAACGCGCGAAACATAAAACACAAAATAAATAGAACAGTTTTTCCATTGTATAAATCGAATAATTGCTACCAGTGTGAAAGTTATGGCCATTTCTACTTTCCGGGATACCTAGGCTTCACCCTAGTGCGTTGTTCCACCAGATCGAATAGTTAAGGCCTAAGGAGTGAACGCCAGAAGCATAAAATACAATATAAATACAACAGTTTTTCCATCGTATAAACCGGACAATTGCAACCAGTATGAAAGTTATGGTCATTTCTACGTTCCGGGCAACCTAGGTTTCACCCTAGGGCGTTGCTCCAACAGATTGAATAGTTAGTGCCTTAGAAGTCAACGCCCGAAGCATAAAATACAATATAAATACAACAGTTTTTCCGTCGTATAACAGGAATGATTGCAACCAGTTCGAAAGCTATGGTCATTTCTACTTTCCGGGCAACCTAGGCTTCACCCTAGGGCGTTGTTCCACCCGATCGAATAGTTAGGGCCTAAGAAGTGAACGCCGGAAGCATAAAATACAATATAAATACAACAGTTTTTCCATCGTATAAAACGAATAATTGCAACCAGTGTGAAAGTTATGGTCATTTCTACGTTCTGGGCAACCTAGGCTTCACTCTAGGGCGTTGCTCCACCAGATCGAATAGTTAGTGCCTTAGAAGACAACGTCAGAAGCATAAAATACAGTATAAATACAACAGTTTTTCCATCGTATAAAACGAATAATTGCAACCAGTCCGAAAGTTATGGACATTTCTACTTTCCGGGCAACCTAGGCTTCACCCTAGGGCGATGCTCCACCAGATCGAATAGTTAGGGCCTCAGAAGTCAACTAGCGAAACATAAAACACAAAATAAATAGAACAGTTTTTCCATTGTATAAATCGAATAATTGCTACCAGTGTGAAAGTTATGGTCATTTCTACGTTCCGGGCAACCTAGGCTTCACCCTAGTGCGGTGTTCCACCAGATCGAATAGTTAGTGCCTTAGAAGTCAACGTCAGAAGCATAAAATACTATATAAATACAACAGTTCTTCCATCGTATAAAACGAATAATTGCAACCAGTATGAAAGTTATGGACATTTCTACTTTCCAGGCAACCTAGGCTTCACCCTAGGGCGTTGCTCCACTAGATCGAATAGTTAGGGCCTTAGAAGTCAACGCGCGAAACATAAAACACAAAATAAATACAACAGTTTTTCCATCGTATAAAACGAATAATTGCAACCAGTGTGAAAGTTATGGTCATTTCTACGTTCTGGGCAACCTAGGCTTCACTCTAGGGCGTTGCTCCACCAGATCGAATAGTTGGTGCCTTAGAAGTCAACGTCAGAAGCTTAGATTACAATATAAGTACAACAGTTTTTCCATCGTATAAAACGAATAATTGCAACCAGTATGAAAGTTATGGACATTTCTACTTTCCGGGCAACCTAGGCTTCACCCTAGGGCGTTGCTCCAACAGACTGAATAGCTAGGGCCTAAGAAGTCAACGCCGGAAGCATAAAATACAATATAAATGCAACAGCTTTTCCATCGTATAAAATGAATAATTGCAAAGAGTGTGAAAGTAATGGTCATTTCTACGTTCCGGGCAACCTAGGTTTGACTCTAGTGCGTTGCTCCACCAGATCGAATAGTTAGTGCCTTAGAAGTCAACGTCAGAAGCATAAAATACAGTATAAATACAACAGTTTTTCCATCGTATAAAACGAATAATTGCAACCAGTCCGAAAGTTATGGACATTTCTACTTTCCGGGCAACCTAGGCTTCACCCTAGGGCGATGCTCCACCAGATCGAATAGTTAGGGCCTTAGAAGTCAACGAGCGAAGCATAAAACACAAAATAAATAAAACAGTTTTTCCATTGTATAAATCGAATAAATGCTACCAGTGTGAAAGTTATGGTCATTTCTACGTTCCGGGCAACCTAGGCTTCACCCTAGTGCGGTGTTCCGCCAGATCGAATAGTTAAGGCCTAAGAAGTGAACGCCAGAAGCATAAAATACTATATAAATACAACAGTTTTTCCATCGTATAAAACGAATAATTGCAACCAGTCCGAAAGTTATGGACATTTCTACTTTCCGGGCAACCTAGGCTTCACCCTAGGGCGATGCTCCACCGGATCGAATAGTTAGGGCCTTAGAAGTCAACGAGCGAAACATAAAACACAAAATAAATAGAACAGTTTTTCCATTGTATAAATCGAATAATTGCTACCAGTGTGAAAGTTATGGTCATTTCTACGTTCCGGGCAACCTAGGATTCACCCTAGTGCGGTGTTCCGCCAGATCGAATAGTTAAGGCCTAAGAAGTGAACGCCAGAAGCATAAAATACAATATAAATACAACAGTTTTTCCATCTTATAAAACGGATAATTGCAACCAGTATGATAGTAATGGTGATTTCTACTTCCCGGGCAACCTAGGATTCACCCTAGGGCGTTGCTCCAACAGATTGTAAAGTTAGTGCCTAAGAAGTGAACGCCAGAAGCATAAAATACAATATAAATACAACAGTTTTTACATCGTATAAACCGAATAATCGCAACCAGTATGAAAGTTATGGTCATTTCTACTTTCCGGGCAACCTAGGATTCACCCTAGGGCGTTGCTCCAACAGATTGTATAGTTAGTGCCTTAGAAGTCAACGCCCGAAGCATAAAATGCAATACAAATACAACAGTTTTTCCATCATATAACAGGAGTAATTGCAACCAGTTTGAAAGTGATGGTCATTTCTGCGTTCCGGGCACCATAGGCTTCACCCTAGGGCGTTGTTCCACCCGATCGAATAGTTACGGCCTAAGAAGTGAACGCCAGAAGCATAAAATACAATATAAATACAACAGTTTTTCCATCGTATAAAACGAATAATTGCAACCAGTGAGAAAGTTATGGTCATTTCTACTTTCCGGGCAACCTAGGATTCACCCTAGGGCGTTGCTCCAACAGATTGTATAGTTAGTGCCTTAGAAGTCAACGCCCGAAGCATAAAATGCAATACAAATACAACAGTTTTTCCATCATATAACAGGAGTAATTGCAACCAGTTTGAAAGTGATGGTCATTTCTACGTTCTGGACAACCTAGGCTTCACCCTAGGGCGTTGCTCCAACAGACTCAATAGTTGGGGCCTTAGAGGTCAACGCCCGAAGCATAAAATGCAATATAAATACACCAGTTTTTCCATCGTATAACAGGAATAATTGCAACCAGTGTGAAAGTGATGGTCATTTCTACGTTCCGGGCAACCTAGGCTTCACCCTAGGGCGTTGTTCCACCCGATCGAATAGTTACGGCCTAAGAAGTGAACGCCGGAAGCATAAAATACAATATAAATACAACAGTTTTTCCATCGTATAAAACGAATAATTGCAACCAGTGTGAAAGTTATGGTCATTTCTACGTTCTGGGCAACCTAGGCTTCACTCTAGGGCGTTGCTCCACCAGATCGAATAATTAGTGCCTTAGAAGACAACGTCAGAAGCATAAAATACAGTATAAATACAACAGTTTTTCCATCGTATAAAACGAATAATTGCAACCAGTCCGAAAGTTATGGACATTTCTACTTTCCGGGCAACCTAGGCTTCACCCTAGGGCGATGCTCCACCAGATCGAATAGTTAGGGCCTCAGAAGTCAACGAGCGAAACATAAAACACAAGATAAATAGAACAGTTTTTCCATTGTATAAATCGAATAATTGCTACCAGTGTGAAAGTTATGGTCATTTCTACGTTCCGGGCAACCTAGGATTCACCCTAGTGCGGTGTTCCGCCAGATCGAATAGTTAAGGCCTAAGAAGTGAACGCCAGAAGCGTAAAATACAATATAAATACAACAGTTTTTCCATCTTATAAAACGGATAATTGCAACCAGTATGAAAGTAATGGTGATTTCTACTTCCCGGGCAACCTAGGATTCACCCTAGGGCGTTGCTCCAACAGATTGTAAAGTTAGTGCCTAAGAAGTGAACGCCAGAAGCATAAAATACAATATAAATACAACAGCTTTTACATCGTATAAACCGGATAATCGCAACCAGTATGAAAGTTATGGTCATTTCTACTTTCCGGGCAACCTAGGATTCACCCTAGGGCGTTGCTCCAACAGATTGTATAGTTAGTGCCTTAGAAGTCAACGCCCGAAGCATAAAATGCAATACAAATACAACAGTTTTTCCATCATATAACAGGAGTAATTGCAACCAGTTTGAAAGTGATGGTCATTTCTACGTTCCGGGCACCCTAGGCTTCACCCTAGGGCGTTGCTCCACCCGATCGAATAGTTACGGCCTAAGAAGTGAACGCCAGAAGCATAAAATACAATATAAATACAACAGTTTTTCAATCGTATAAAACGAATAATTGCAACCTGTGAGAAAGTTATGGTCATTTCTACTTTCCGGGCAACCTAGGATTCACCCTAGGGCGTTGCTCCAACAGATTGTATAGTTAGTGCCTTAGAAGTCAACGCCCGAAGCATAAAATGCAATACAAATACAACAGTTTTTCCATCATATAACAGGAGTAATTGCAACCAGTTTGAAAGTGATGGTCATTTCTACGTTCTGGGCAACCTAGGCTTCACCCTAGGGCGTTGCTCCAACAGACTCAATAGTTGGGGCCTTAGAGGTCAACGCCCGAAGCATAAAATGCAATATAAATACACCAGTTTTTCCATCGTATAACAGGAATAATTGCAACCAGTGTGAAAGTGATAGTCATTTCTACGTTCCGGGCAACCTAGGCTTCACCCTAGGGCGTTGCTCCACCCGACCGAATAGTTAGGGCCTAAGAAGTGAACGCCAGAAGCATAAAATACAATATAAATACAACAGTTTTTCCATCGTATAAAACGAATAATTGCATCCAGTGTGAAACTAATGGTCATTTCTACGTTCCGGGCAACCTAGGCTTCACCCTAGGGCGTTGCTCCACCCGACCGAATAGTTAGGGCCTAAGAAGTGAACGCCAGAAGCATAAAATACAATATAAATACAACAGTTTTTCCATCGTATAAAACGAATAATTGCAACCAGTATGAAAGTTATGGACATTTCTACCTTCCGGGCAACCTAGGCTTCACCCTAGGGCGTTGCTCCAACAGACTGAATAGTTGGGTCCTTAGAGGTCAACATCCGAAGCATAAAATGCAATAAAATACAACAGTTTTTCCATCGTATAACAGGAATAATTGCAACCAGTGTGAAAGTGATGGTCATTTCTACGTTCTGGGCAACCTAGGCTTCACCCTAGGGCGTTGCTCCACCAGATCGAATAGTTAGGGCCTTAGAAGTCAACGCCAGAAGCATAAGGTGCAATATAAATACAACAGCTTTTCAATCGTATAACAGGAACAATAGCAACCAGTGTGAAAGGTATGGTCATTTCTACGTTCCGGGCAACCTAGGCGTCACTATAAGGCGTTGCTCCACCAGATCGACTAGCTAGGGCCTAAGAAGTCAACGCCGGAAGCATAAAATACAATATAAATGCTACAGCTTTTCCATCGTATAAAATGAATAATTGCAAAGAGGGTGAAAGTAATGGTCATTTCTACGTTCCGGGCAACCTAGGTTTCACTCTAGGGCGTTGCTCCACCAGATCGAATAGTTAGTGCCTTAGAAGTCACCGTCAGAAGCATAAAATACAGTATAAACACAACAGTTTTTCCATCGTATAAAACGAATAATTGCAACCAGTCCGAAAGTTATGGACATTTCTACTTTCCGTGCAACCTAGGCTTCACCCTAGGGCGATGCTCCACCAGATCGAATAGTTAGGGCCTTAGAAGTCAACGCGCGAAACATAAAACACAAAATAAATAGAACGGTTTTTCCATTGTATAAATCGAATAATTGCTACCAGTGTGAAAGTTATGGTCATTTCTACGTTCCGGGCAACCTAGGCTTCACCCTAGTGCGTTGTTTCACCAGATCGAATAGTTAAGGCCTAAGAAGTGAACGCCAGAAGCATAAAATACAATATAAATACAACAGTTTTTCCATCTTATAAAACGGATAATTGCAACCAGTATGAAAGTAATGGTGATTTCTACTTCCCGGGCAACCTAGGATTCACCCTAGGGCGTTGCTCCAACAGATTGTAAAGTTAGTGCCTAAGAAGTGAACGCCAGAAGCATAAAATACAATATAAATACAACAGTTTTTACATCGTATAAACCGGATAATCGCAACCAGTATGAAAGTTATGGTCATTTCTACTTTCCGGGCAACCTAGGATTCACCCTAGGGCGTTGCTCCAACAGATTGTATAGTTAGTGCCTTAGAAGTCAACGCCCGAAGCATAAAATGCAATACAAATACAACAGTTTTTCCATCATATAACAGGAGTAATTGCAACCAGTTTGAAAGTGATGGTCATTTCTACGTTCCGGGCACCCTAGGCTTCACCCTAGGGCGTTGTTCCACCCGATCGAATAGTTACGGCCTAAGAAGTGAACGCCAGAAGCATAAAATACAATATAAATACAACAGTTTTTCCATCGTATAAAACGAATAATTGCAACCAGTGAGAAAGTTATGGTCATTTCTACTTTCCGGGCAACCTAGGATTCACCCTAAGGCGTTGCTCCAACAGATTGTATAGTTAGTGCCTTAGAAGTCAACGCCCGAAGCATAAAATGCAATACAAATACAACAGTTTTTCCATCATATAACAGGAGTAATTGCAACCAGTTTGAAAGTGATGGTCATTTCTACGTTCTGGGCAACCTAGGCTTCACCCTAGGGCGTTGCTCCAACAGACTCAATAGTTGGGGCCTTAGAGGTCAACGCCCGAAGCATAAAATGCAATATAAATACACCAGTTTTTCCATCGTATAACAGGAATAATTGCAACCAGTGTGAAAGTGATGGTTATTTCTACGTTCCGGGCAACCTAGGCTTCACCCTAGGGCGTTGCTCCACCCGACCGAATAGTTAGGGCCTAAGAAGTGAACGCCAGAAGCATAAAATACAGTATAAATACAACAGTTCTTCCATCGTATAAAACGAATAATTGCAACCAGTATGAAAGTTATGGTCATTTCTACGTTCGGGGCAACCTAGGCTTCACCCTAGTGTGTTGTTCCACCAGATCGAATAGTTAAGGCCTAAGAAGTGAACGCCAGAAGCATAAAATACAATATAAATACAACAGTTTTTCCATCGTATAAATCGGATAATTGCAACCAGTATGAAAGTAATGGTGATTTCTACTTCCC
Source organism: Calliopsis andreniformis (assembly GCF_051401765.1). Lineage (NCBI taxonomy): Eukaryota > Metazoa > Arthropoda > Insecta > Hymenoptera > Andrenidae > Calliopsis > Calliopsis andreniformis. Next base: position 3,171,169 of record NW_027480436.1, on the reverse strand, counting down.
GGGCAACCTAGGATTCACCCTAGGGCGTTGCTCCAACAGATTGAAAAGTTAGTGCCTAAGAAGTGAACGCCAGAAGCATAAAATGCAATATAAATACAACAGTTTTTACATCGTATAAACCGGATAATTGCAACCAGTATGAAAGTTATGGTCATTTCTACTTTCCGGGCGACCTAGGATTCACCCTAGGGCGTTGCTCCAACAGATTGAATAGATCGTGCCTTAGAAGTCAACGCCCGAAGCATAAAATGCAATAAAAATACAACAGTTTTTCCATCATATAACAGGAGTAATTGCAACCAGTTTGAAAGTGATGGTCATTTCTACGTTCCGGGCACCCTAGGCTTCACTCTAGGGCGTTGCTCCACTATATCGAATACTTAGTTCCTTAGAAGTCAACGCCAGAAACATAAAATACAATATAAATACAACAGTTTTTCCGTCGTATAACAGGAATGATTGCAACCAGTTCGAAAGTTATGGTCATTTCTACTTTCCGGGCAACCTAGGCTTCACCCTAGGGCGTTGCTCCAACAGACTGAATAGTTGGGTCCTTAGAGGTCAACATCCGAAGCATAAAATGCAAAAAAATACAACAGTTTTTCCATCGTATAACAGGAATAATTGCAACCAGTGTGAAAGTGATGGTCATTTCTACGTTCTGGGCAACCTAGGCTTCACCCTAGGGCGTTGCTCCACCAGATCGAATAGTTAGGGCCTTAGAAGTCAACGCCAGAAGCATAAGGTACAATATAAATACAACAGCTTTTCAATCGTATAACAGGAACAATAGCAACCAGTGTGAAAGGTATGGTCATTTCTACGTTCCGGGCAACCTAGGCGTCACTATAAGGCGTTGCTCCACCAGATCGAATAGCTAGGGCCTAAGAAGTCAACGCCGGAAGCATAAAATACAATATAAATGCAACAGCTTTTCCATCGTATAAAATGAATAATTGCAAAGAGTGTGAAAGTAATGGTCATTTCTACGTTCCGGGCAACCTAGGTTTCACTCTAGGGCGTTGCTCCACCAGATCGAATAGTTAGTGTCTTAGAAGTCAACGTCAGAAGCATAAAATACAGTATAAACACAACAGTTTTTCCATCGTATAAAACGAATAATTGCAACCAGTCCGAAAGTTATGGACATTTCTACTTTCCGTGCAACCTAGGCTTCACCCTAGGGCGATGCTCCACCAGATCGAATAGTTAGGGCCTTAGAAGTCAACGCGCGAAACATAAAACACAAAATAAATAGAACGGTTTTTCCATTGTATAAATCGAATAATTGCTACCAGTGTGAAAGTTATGGTCATTTCTACGTTCCGGGCAACCTAGGCTTCACCCTAGTGCGTTGTTTCACCAGATCGAATAGTTAGTGCCTTAGAAGTCAACGTCAGAAGCATAAAATACTATATAAATACAACAGTTCTTCCATCGTATAAAACGAATAATTGCAACCAGTATGAAAGTTATGGACATTTCTACTTTCCGGGCAACCTAGGCTTCACCCTAGGGCGATGCTCCACCAGATCGAATAGTTAGGGCCTCAGAAGTCAACGAGCGAAACATAAAACACAAAATAAATAGAACAGTTTTTCCATTGTATAAATCGAATAATTGCTACCAGTGTGAAAGTTATGGTCATTTCTGCGTTCCGGGCAACCTAGGCTTCACCCTAGTGCGGTGTTCCACCAGATCGTATAGTTAGTGCCTTAGAAGTCAACGTCAGAAGCATAAAATACTATATAAATACAACAGTTCTTCCATCGTATAAAACGAATAATTGCAACCAGTATGAAAGTTATGTACATTTCTACGTTCCGGGCAACCTAGGCTTCACCCTAGTGCGTTGTTTCACCAGATCGAATAGTTAAAGCCTAAGAAGTGAACGCCAGAAGCATAAAATACAATATAAATACAACAGTTTTTCCATCGTATAAAACGAATAATTGCAACCAGTGTGAAAGTTATGGTCATTTCTACGTTCCGGGCAACCTAGGATTCACCCTAGGGCGTTGCTCCAACAGATTGAAAAGTTAGTGCCTAAGAAGTGAACGCCAGAAGCATAAAATACAATATAAATACAACAGTTTTTCCATCGTATAAAACGAATAATTGCAACCAGTATGAAAGTTATGGACATTTCTACATTCCGGGCAACCTAGGCTTCACCCTAGGGCGTTGCTCCAACAGACTGAATAGTTGGGGCCTTAGAGGTCAACGCCCGAATCATAAAATGCAAAAAAATACAACAGTTTTTCCATCGTATAACAGGAATAATTGCAAAGAGCGTGAAAGTAATGGTCATTTCTACGTTCCGGGCAACCTAGGTTTCACTCCGGGGCGTTGCTCCACCAGATCGAATAGTTAGTGCCTTAGAAGTCAACGTCAGAAGCATAAAATACAGTATAAATATAACAGTTTTTCCATCGTATAAAACGAATAATTGCAACCAGTATGAAAGTTATGGTCATTTCTACGTTCCGGGCACCCTAGGCTTCACTCTATGGCGTTGCTCCACAATATGGAATACTTAGTACCTTAGAAGTCAACGCCAGAAGCATAAAATGCAATATAAATACACCAGTTTTTCCATCGTATAACAGGAATAATTGCAACCAGTTTGAATGTTATGGTCATTTCTACTTTCCGGGCAACCCAGGCTTCACCCTAGGGCGTTGTTCCACCCGATCGAATAGTTAGGGCCTATGAAGTGAACGCCAGAAGCATAAAATACAATATAAATACAACAGTTTTTCCATCGTATAAAACGAATAATTGCATCCAGTGTGAAGGTAATGGTCATTTCTACGTTCCAGGCAACCTAGGCTTCACTCTAGGGCGTAGCTCCACCAGATCGAATAGTTAGTGCCTTAGAAGTCAACGTCAGAAGCATAAAATACAGTATAAATACAACAGTTCTTCCATCGTATAAAACGAATAATTGCAACCAGTATGAAAGTTATGGACATTTCTACTTTCCAGGCAACCTAGGCTTCACCCTAGGGCGTTGCTCCACTAGATCGAATAGTTAGGGCCTTAGAAGTCAACGCCGGAAGCATAAAATACAATATAAATGCAACAGCTTTTCCATCGTATAAAATGAATAATTGCAAAGAGTGTGAAAGTAATGGGCATTTCTACGTTCCTGGCAACCTAGGTTTCACTCTAGGGCGTTGCTCCACCAGATCGAATAGTTAGTGCCTTAGAAGTCAACGTCAGAAGCATAAAATACAGTATAAATACAACAGTTTTTCCATCGTATAAAACGAATAATTGCAACCAGTCCGAAAGTTATGGACATTTCTACTTTCCGGGCAACCTAGGCTTCACCCTAGGGCGATGCTCCACCAGATCGAATAGTTAGGGCCTCAGAAGTCAACGAGCGAAACATAAAACACAAAATAAATAGAACAGTTTTTCCATTGTATAAATCGAATAATTGCTACCAGTCCGAAAGTTATGGACATTTCTACTTTCCGGGCAACCTAGGCTTCACCCTAGGGCGATGCTCCACCAGATCGAATAGTTAGGGCCTCAGAAGTCAACGAGCGAAACATAAAACACAAAATAAATAGAACAGTTTTTCCATTGTATAAATCGAATAATTGCTACCAGTGTGAAAGTTATGGTCATTTCTGCGTTCCGGGCAACCTAGGCTTCACCCTAGTGCGGTATTCCACCAGATCGAATAGTTAGTGCCTTAGAAGTCAACGTCAGAAGCATAAAATACTATATAAATACAACAGTTCTTCCATCGTATAAAACGAATAATTGCAACCAGTTTGAAAGTTATGGACATTTCTACGTTCCGGGCAACCTAGGCTTCACTCTAGTGCGTTGTTTCACCAGATCGAATAGTTAAGGCCTAAGAAGTGAACGCCAGAAGCATAAAATACAATATAAATACAACAGTTTTTCCATCGTATAAAACGAATAATTGCAACCAGTGTGAAAGTTATGGTCATTTCTACGTTCCGGGCAACCTAGGATTCACCCTAGGGCGTTGCTCCAACAGATTGAAAAGTTAGTGCCTAAGAAGTGAACGCCAGAAGCATAAAATACAATATAAATACAACAGTTTTTCCATCGTATAAAACGAATAATTGCAACCAGTATGAAAGTTATGGACATTTCTACATTCCGGGCAACCTAGGCTTCACCCTAGGGCGTTGCTCCAACAGACTGAATAGTTGGGGCCTTAGAGGTCAACGCCCGAATCATAAAATGCAAAAAAATACAACAGTTTTTCCATCGTATAACAGGAATAATTGCAAAGAGCGTGAAAGTAATGGTCATTTCTACGTTCCGGGCAACCTAGGTTTCACTCCGGGGCGTTGCTCCACCAGATCGAATAGTTAGTGCCTTAGAAGTCAACGTCAGAAGCATAAAATACAGTATAAATATAACAGTTTTTCCATCGTATAAAACGAATAATTGCAACCAGTATGAAAGTTATGGTCATTTCTACGTTCCGGGCACCCTAGGCTTCACTCTATGGCGTTGCTCCACAATATGGAATACTTAGTACCTTAGAAGTCAACGCCAGAAGCATAAAATGCAATATAAATACACCAGTTTTTCCATCGTATAACAGGAATAATTGCAACCAGTTTGAATGTTATGGTCATTTCTACTTTCCGGGCAACCCAGGCTTCACCCTAGGGCGTTGTTCCACCCGATCGAATAGTTAGGGCCTATGAAGTGAACGCCAGAAGCATAAAATACAATATAAATACAACAGTTTTTCCATCGTATAAAACGAATAATTGCATCCAGTGTGAAGGTAATGGTCATTTCTACGTTCCAGGCAACCTAGGCTTCACTCTAGGGCGTAGCTCCACCAGATCGAATAGTTAGTGCCTTAGAAGTCAACGTCAGAAGCATAAAATACAGTATAAATACAACAGTTCTTCCATCGTATAAAACGAATAATTGCAACCAGTATGAAAGTTATGGACATTTCTACTTTCCAGGCAACCTAGGCTTCACCCTAGGGCGTTGCTCCACTAGATCGAATAGTTAGGGCCTTAGAAGTCAACGCCGGAAGCATAAAATACAATATAAATGCAACAGCTTTTCCATCGTATAAAATGAATAATTGCAAAGAGTGTGAAAGTAATGGGCATTTCTACGTTCCTGGCAACCTAGGTTTCACTCTAGGGCGTTGCTCCACCAGATCGAATAGTTAGTGCCTTAGAAGTCAACGTCAGAAGCATAAAATACAGTATAAATACAACAGTTTTTCCATCGTATAAAACGAATAATTGCAACCAGTCCGAAAGTTATGGACATTTCTACTTTCCGGGCAACCTAGGCTTCACCCTAGGGCGATGCTCCACCAGATCGAATAGTTAGGGCCTCAGAAGTCAACGAGCGAAACATAAAACACAAAATAAATAGAACAGTTTTTCCATTGTATAAATCGAATAATTGCTACCAGTCCGAAAGTTATGGACATTTCTACTTTCCGGGCAACCTAGGCTTCACCCTAGGGCGATGCTCCACCAGATCGAATAGTTAGGGCCTCAGAAGTCAACGAGCGAAACATAAAACACAAAATAAATAGAACAGTTTTTCCATTGTATAAATCGAATAATTGCTACCAGTGTGAAAGTTATGGTCATTTCTGCGTTCCGGGCAACCTAGGCTTCACCCTAGTGCGGTATTCCACCAGATCGAATAGTTAGTGCCTTAGAAGTCAACGTCAGAAGCATAAAATACTATATAAATACAACAGTTCTTCCATCGTATAAAACGAATAATTGCAACCAGTTTGAAAGTTATGGACATTTCTACGTTCCGGGCAACCTAGGCTTCACTCTAGTGCGTTGTTTCACCAGATCGAATAGTTAAGGCCTAAGAAGTGAACGCCAGAAGCATAAAATACAATATAAATACAACAGTTTTTCCATCGTATAAAACGAATAATTGCAACCAGTGTGAAAGTTATGGTCATTTCTACGTTCCGGGCAACCTAGGATTCACCCTAGGGCGTTGCTCCAACAGATTGAAAAGTTAGTGCCTAAGAAGTGAACGCCAGAAGCATAAAATACAATATAAATACAACAGTTTTTCCATCGTATAAAACGAATAATTGCAACCAGTATGAAAGTTATGGACATTTCTACATTCCGGGCAACCTAGGCTTCACCCTAGGGCGTTGCTCCAACAGACTGAATAGTTGGGGCCTTAGAGGTCAACGCCCGAAACATAAAATGAAAAAAAATACAACAGTTTTTCCATCGTATAACAGGAATAATTGCAAAGAGCGTGAAAGTAATGGTCATTTCTACGTTCCGGGCAACCTAGGTTTCACTCTAGGGCGTTGCTCCACCAGATCGAATAGTTAGTGCCTTAGAAGTCAACGTCAGAAGCATAAAATACAGTATAAATATAACAGTTTTTCCATCGTATAAAACGAATAATTGCAACCAGTATGAAAGTTATGGTCATTTCTACGTTCCGGGCACCCTAGGCTTCACTCTAGGGCGTTGCTCCACAATATGGAATACTTAGTACCTTAGAAGTCAACGCCAGAAGCATAAAATGCAATATAAATACACCAGTTTTTCCATCGTATAACAGGAATAATTGCAACCAGTTTGAATGTTATGGTCATTTCTACTTTCCGGGCAACCCAGGCTTCACCCTAGGGCGTTGTTCCACCCGATCGAATAGTTAGGGCCTAAGAAGTGAACGCCAGAAGCATAAAATACAATATAAATACAACAGTTTTTCCATCGTATAAAACGAATAATTGCATCCAGTGTGAAGGTAATGGTCATTTCTACGTTCCAGGCAACCTAGGCTTCACTCTAGGGCGTAGCTCCACCAGATCGAATAGTTAGTGCCTTAGAAGTCAACGTCAGAAGCATAAAATACAGTATAAATACAACAGTTCTTCCATCGTATAAAACGAATAATTGCAACCAGTATGAAAGTTATGGACATTTCTACTTTCCAGGCAACCTAGGCTTCACCCTAGGGCGTTGCTCCACTAGATCGAATAGTTAGGGCCTTAGAAGTCAACGCGCGAAACATAAAACACAAAATAAATAGAACAGTTTTTCCATTGTATAAATCGAATAATTGCTACCAGTGTGAAAGTTATGGCCATTTCTACTTTCCGGGATACCTAGGCTTCACCCTAGTGCGTTGTTCCACCAGATCGAGTAGTTAAGGCCTAAGGAGTGAACGCCAGAAGCATAAAATACAATATAAATACAACAGTTTTTCCGTCGTATAACAGGAATGATTGCAACCAGTTCGAAAGCTATGGTCATTTCTACTTTCCGGGCAACCTAGGCTTCACCCTAGGGCGTTGTTCCACCCGATCGAATAGTTAGGGCCTAAGAAGTGAACGTCGGAAGCATAAAATACAATATAAATACAACAGTTTTTCCATCGTATAAAACGAATAATTGCAACCAGTGTGAAAGTTATGGTCATTTCTACGTTCTGGGCAACCTAGGCTTCACCCTAGTGCGGTGCTCCGCCAGATCGAATAGTTAAGGCCTAAGAAGTGAACGCCAGAAGCATAAAATACTATATAAATACAACAGTTTTTCCATCGTATAAAACGAATAATTGCAACCAGTCCGAAAGTTATGGACATTTCTACTTTCCGGGCAACCTAGGCTTCACCCTAGGGCGTTGCTCCAACAGACTGAATAGCTAGGGCCTAAGAAGTCAACGCCGGAAGCATAAAATACAACATAAATGCAACAGCTTTTCCATCGTATAAAATGAATAATTGCAAAGAGTGTGAAAGTAATGGTCATTTCTACGTTCCGGGCAACCTAGGTTTCACTCTAGGGCGTTGCTCCACCATATCGAATAGTTAGTGCCTTAGAAGTCAACGTCAGAAGCATAAAATACAGTATAAATACAACAGTTTTTCCATCGTATAAAACGAATAATTGCAACCAGTCCGAAAGTTATGGACATTTCTACTTTCCGGGCAACCTAGGCTTCACCCTAGGGCGATGCTCCACCAGATCGAATAGTTAGGGCCTTAGAAGTCAACGAGCGAAACATAAAACACAAAATAAATAGAACAGTTTTTCCATTGAATAAATCGAATAATTGCTACCAGTATGAAAGTTATGGTCATTTCTACTTTCCGGGCAACCTAGGATTCACCCTAGGGCGTTGCTCCAACAGATTGTATAGTTAGTGCCTTAGAAGTCAACGCCCGAAGCATAAAATGCAATACAAATACAACAGTTTTTCCATCATATAACAGGAGTAATTGCAACCAGTTTGAAAGTGATGGTCATTTCTACGTTCCGGGCACCCTAGGCTTCACCCTAGGGCGTTGTTCCACCCGATCGAATAGTTACGGCCTAAGAAGTGAACGCCAGAAGCATAAAATACAATATAAATACAACAGTTTTTCCATCGTATAAAACGAATAATTGCAACCAGTGAGAAAGTTATGGTCATTTCTACGTTCTGGGCAACCTAGGCTTCACCCTAGGGCGTTGCTCCAACCGACTCAATAGTTGGGGCCTTAGAGGTCGACGCCCGAAGCATAAAATGCAATATAAATACACCAGTTTTTCCATCGTATAACAGGAATAATTGCAACCAGTGTGAAAGTGATGGTCATTTCTACGTTCCGGGCAACCTAGGCTTCACCCTAGGGCGTTGCTCCACCCGACCGAATAGTTAGGGCCTAAGAAGTGAACGCCAGAAGCATAAAATACAATATAAATACAACAGTTTTTCCATCGTATAAAACGAATAATTGCATCCAGTTTGAAAGTAATGGTCATTTCTACGTTCCGGGCAACCTAGGCTTCACTCTAGGGCGTAGCTCCACCAGATCGAATAGTTAGTGCCTTAGAAGTCAACGTCAGAAGCATAAAATACAGTATAAATACAACAGTTCTTCCATCGTATAAAACGAATAATTGCATCCAGTGTGAAGGTAATGGTCATTTCTACGTTCCAGGCAACCTAGGCTTCACTCTAGGGCGTAGCTCCACCAGATCGAATAGTTAGTGCCTTAGAAGTCAACGTCAGAAGCATAAAATACAGTATAAATACAACAGTTCTTCCATCGCATAAAACGAATAATTGCAACCAGTATGAAAGTTATGGACATTTCTACTTTCCAGGCAACCTAGGCTTCACCCTAGGGCGTTGCTCCAACAGACTGAATAGCTAGGGCCTAAGAAGTCAACGCCGGAAGCATAAAATACAATATAAATGCAACAGCTTTTCCATCGTATAAAATGAATAATTGCAAAGAGTGTGAAAGTAATGGTCATTTCTACGTTCCGGGCAACCTAGGTTTCACTCTAGGGCGTTGCTCCACCAGATCGAATAGTTAGTGCCTTAGAGGTCAACGTCAGAAGCATAAAATACAGTATAAATACAACAGTTTTTCCATCGTATAAAACGAATAATTGCAACCAGTCCGAAAGATATGGACATTTCTACTTTCCGGGCAACCTAGGCTTCACCCTAGGTCGATGCTCCACCAGATCGAAAAGTTAGGGCCTCAGAAGTCAACGAGCGAAACATAAAACACAAAATAAATAGAACAGTTTTTCCATTCTATAAATCGAATAATTGCTACCAGTGTGAAAGTTATGGTCATTTCTACGTTCCGGGCAACCTAGGCTTCACCCCAGTGCGGTGTTCCACCAGATCGAATAGTTAGTGCCTTACAAGTCAACGTCAGAAGCATAAAATACTATATAATTACAACAGTTCTTCCATCGTATAAAACGAATAATTGCAACCAGTATGAAAGTTATGGACATTTCTACTTTCCAGGCAACCTAGGCTTCACCCTAGGGCGTTGCTCCACTAGATCGAATAGTTAGGGCCTTCGAAGTCAACGCGCGAAACATAAAACACAAAATAAATACAACAGTTTTTCCATCGTATAAAACGAATAATTGCAACCAGTGTGAAAGTTATGGTCATTTCTACGTTCTGGGCAACCTAGGCTTCACTCTAGGGCGTTGCTCCACGAGATCGAATAGTTGGTGCCTTAGAAGTCAACGTCAGAAGCTTAAATTACAATATAAATACAACAGTTTTTCCATCGTATAAAACGAATAATTGCAACCAGTATGAAAGTTATCGACATTTCTACTTTCCGGGCAACCTAGGCTTCACCCTAGGGCGTTGCTCCAACAGACTGAATAGCTAGGGCCTAAGAAGTCAACGCCGGAAGCATAAAATACAATATAAATGCAACAGCTTTTCCATCGTATAAAATGAATAATTGCAAAGAGTGTGAAAGTAATGGTCATTTCTACGTTCCGGGCAACCTAGGTTTCACTCTAGGGCGTTGCTCCACCAGATCGAATAGTTAGTGCCTTAGAAGTCAACGTCAGAAGCATAAAATACAGTATAAATACAACAGTTTTTCCATCGTATAAAACGAATAATTGCAACCAGTCCGAAAGTTATGGACATTTCTACTTTCCGGGCAACCTAGGCTTCACCCTAGGGCGATGCTCCACCAGATCGAATAGTTAGGGCCTTAGAAGTCAACGAGCGAAACATAAAACACAAAATAAATAGAACAGTTTTTCCATTGTATAAATCGAATAAATGCTACCAGTGTGAAAGTTATGGTCATTTCTACGTTCCGGGCAACCTAGGCTTCACCCTAGTGCGGTGCTCCGCCAGATCGAATAGTTAAGGCCTAAGAAGTGAACGCCAGAAGCATAAAATACTATATAAATACAACAGTTTTTCCATCGTATAAAACGAATAATTGCAACCAGTCCGAAAGTTATGGACATTTCTACTTTCCGGGCAACCTAGGATTCACCCTAGGGCGTTGCTCCAACAGACTGAATAGCTAGGGCCTAAGAAGTCAACGCCGGAAGCATAAAATACAACATAAATGCAACAGCTTTTCCATCGTATAAAATGAATAATTGCAAAGAGTGTGAAAGTAATGGTCATTTCTACGTTCCGGGCAACCTAGGTTTCACTCTAGGGCGTTGCTCCACCAGATCGAATAGTTAGTGCCTTAGAAGTCAACGTCAGAAGCATAAAATACAGTATAAATACAACAGTTTTTCCATCGTATAAAACGAATAATTGCAACCAGTCCGAAAGTTATGGACATTTCTACTTTCCGGGCAACCTAGGCTTTACCCTAGGGCGATGCTCCACCAGATCGAATACTTAGGGCCTCAGAAGTCAACGAGCGAAACATAAAACACAAAATAAATAGAACAGTTTTTCCATTGTATAAATCGAATAATTGCTACCAGTGTGAAAGTTATGGTCATTTCTACGTTCCGGGCAACCTGGGCTTCACCCTAGTGCGGTGTTCCACCAGATCGAATAGTTAGTGCCTTAGAAGTCAACGTCAGAATCATAAAATACTATATAAATACAACAGTTCTTCCATCGTATAAAACGAATAATTGCAACCAGTATGAAAGTTATGGACATTTCTACTTTCCAGGCAACCTAGGCTTCACCCTAGGGCGTTGCTCCACTAGATCGAATAGTTAGGGCCTTAGAAGTCAACGCCCGAAACATAAAACACAAAATAAATACAACAGTTTTTCCATCGTATAAAACGAATAATTGCAACCAGTGTGAAAGTTATGGTCATTTCTACGTTCTGGGCAACCTAGGCTTCACTCTAGGGCGTTGCTCAACCAGATCGAATAGTTGGTGCCTTAGAAGTCAACGTCAGAAGCTTAAATTACAATGTAAATACAACAGTTTTTCCATCGTATAAAACGAATAATTGCAACCAGTATGAAAGTTATGGACATTTCTACTTTCCGGGCAACCTAGGCTTCACCCTAGGGCGTTGCTCCAACAGACTGAATAGCTAGGGCCTAAGAAGTCAACGCCGGAAGCATAAAATACAATATAAATGCAACAGCTTTTCCATCGTATAAAATGAATAATTGCAAAGAGTGTGAAAGTAATGGTCATTTCTACGTTCCGGGCAACCTAGGTTTCACTCTAGGGCGTTGCTCCACCAGATCGAATAGTTAGTGCCTTAGAAGTCAACGTCAGAAGCATAAAATACAGTATAAATACAACAGTTTTTCCATCGTATAAAACGAATAATTGCAACCGGTCCGAAAGTTATGGACATTTCTACTTTCCGGGCAACCTAGGCTTCACCCTAGGGCGATGCTCCACCAGATCGAATAGTTAGGGCCTTAGAAGTCAACGAGCGAAACATAAAACACAAAATAAATAGAACAGTTTTTCCATTGTATAAATCGAATAAATGCTACCAGTGTGAAAGTTATGGTCATTTCTACGTTCCGGGCAGCCTAGGCTTCACCCTAGTGCGGTGTTCCGCCAGATCGAACAGTTAAGGCCTAAGAAGTGAACGCCAGAAGCATAAAATACTATATAAATACAACAGTTTTTCCATCGTATAAAACGAATAATTGCAACCAGTCCGAAAGTTATGGACATTTCTACTTTCCGGGCAACCTAGGCTTCACCCTAGGGCGATGCTCCACCAGATCGAATAGTTAGGGCCTTAGAAGTCAACGAGCGAAACACAAAACACAAAATAAATAGAACAGTTTTTCCATTGTATAAATCGAATAATTGCTACCAGTGTGAAAGTTATGGTCATTTCTACGTTCCGGGCAACCTAGGATTCACCCTAGTGCGGTGTTCCGCCAGATCGAATAGTTAAGGCCTAAGAAGTGAACGCCAGAAGCATAAAATACAATATAAATACAACAGTTTTTCCATCTTATAAAACGGATAATTGCAACCAGTATGAAAGTAATGGTGATTTCTACTTCCCGGGCAACCTAGGATTCACCCTAGGGCGTTGCTCCAACAGATTGTAAAGTTAGTGCCTAAGAAGTGAACGCCAGAAGCATAAAATACAATATAAATACAACAGTTTTTACATCGTATCAACCGGATAATCGCAACCAGTATGAAAGTTATGGTCATTTCTACTTTCCGGGCAACCTAGGATTCACCCTAGGGCGTGGCTCCAACAGATTGTATAGTTAGTGCCTTAGAAGTCAACGCCCGAAGCATAAAATGCAATACAAATACAACAGTTTTTCCATCATATAACAGGAGTAATTGCAACCAGTTTGAAAGTTATGGACATTTCTACTTTCCGGGCAACCTAGGCTTCACCCTAGGGCGTTGCTCCAACAGACTGAATAGCTAGGGCCTAAGAAGTCAACGCCGGAAGCATAAAATACAACATAAATGCAACGGCTTTTCCATCGTATAAAATGAATAATTGCAAAGAGTGTGAAAGTAATGGTCATTTCTACGTTCCGGGCAACCTAGGTTTCACTCTAGGGCGTTGCTCCACCAGATCGAATAGTTAGTGCCTTAGAAGTCAACGTCAGAAGCATAAAATACAGTATAAATACAACAGTTTTTCCATCGTATAAAACGAATAATTGCAACCAGTCCGAAAGTTATGGACATTTCTACTTTCCGGGCAACCTAGGCTTCACCCTAGGGCGATGCTCCACCAGATCGAATACTTAGGGCCTCAGAAGTCAATGAGCGAAACATAAAACACAAAATAAATAGAACAGTTTTTCCATTGTATAAATCGAATAATTGCTACCAGTGTGAAAGTTATGGTCATTTCTACGTTCCGGGCAACCTAGGCTTCACCCTAGTGCGGTGTTCCACCAGATCGAATAGTTAGTGCCTTACAAGTCAACGTCAGAAGCATAAAATACAGTATAAATACAACAGTTTTTCCATCGTATAAAACGAATAATTGCAACCAGTCCGAAAGATATGGACATTTCTACTTTCCGGGCAACCTAGGCTTCACCCTAGGTCGATGCTCCACCAGATCGAAAAGTTAGGGCCTCAGAAGTCAACGAGCGAAACATAAAACACAAAATAAATAGAACAGTTTTTCCATTCTATAAATCGAATAATTGCTACCAGTGTGAAAGTTATGGTCATTTCTACGTTCCGGGCAACCTAGGCTTCACCCCAGTGCGGTGTTCCACCAGATCGAATAGTTAGTGCCTTACAAGTCAACGTCAGAAGCATAAAATACTATATAATTACAACAGTTCTTCCATCGTATAAAACGAATAATTGCAACCAGTATGAAAGTTATGGACATTTCTACTTTCCAGGCAACCTAGGCTTCACCCTAGGGCGTTGCTCCACTAGATCGAATAGTTAGGGCCTTCGAAGTCAACGCGCGAAACATAAAACACAAAATAAATACAACAGTTTTTCCATCGTATAAAACGAATAATTGCAACCAGTGTGAAAGTTATGGTCATTTCTACGTTCTGGGCAACCTAGGCTTCACTCTAGGGCGTTGCTCCACGAGATCGAATAGTGGGTGCCTTAGAAGTCAACGTCAGAAGCTTAAATTACAATATAAATACAACAGTTTTTCCATCGTATAAAACGAATAATTGCAACCAGTATGAAAGTTATGGACATTTCTACTTTCCAGGCAACCTAGGCTTCACCCTAGGGCGTTGCTCCAACAGACTGAATAGCTAGGGCCTAAGAAGTCAACGCCGGAAGCATAAAATACAATATAAATGCAACAGCTTTTCCATCGTATAAAATGAATAATTGCAAAGAGTGTGAAAGTAATGGTCATTTCTACGTTCCGGGCAACCTAGGTTTCACTCTAGGGCGTTGCTCCACCAGATCGAATAGTTAGTGCCTTAGAAGTCAACGTCAGAAGCATAAAATACAGTATAAATACAACAGTTTTTCCATCGTATAAAACGAATAATTGCAACCAGTCCGAAAGTTATGGACATTTCTACTTTCCGGGCAACCTAGGCTTTACCCTAGGGCGATGCTCCACCAGATCGAATACTTAGGGCCTCAGAAGTCAACGAGCGAAACATAAAACACAAAATAAATAGAACAGTTTTTCCATTGTATAAATCGAATAATTGCTACCAGTGTGAAAGTTATGGTCATTTCTACGTTCCGGGCAACCTGGGCTTCACCCTAGTGCGGTGTTCCACCAGATCGAATAGTTAGTGCCTTAGAAGTCAACGTCAGAATCATAAAATACTATATAAATACAACAGTTCTTCCATCGTATAAAACGAATAATTGCAACCAGTATGAAAGTTATGGACATTTCTACTTTCCAGGCAACCTAGGCTTCACCCTAGGGCGTTGCTCCACTAGATCGAATAGTTAGGGCCTTAGAAGTCAACGCCCGAAACATAAAACACAAAATAAATACAACAGTTTTTCCATCGTATAAAACGAATAATTGCAACCAGTGTGAAAGTTATGGTCATTTCTACGTTCTGGGCAACCTAGGCTTCACTCTAGGGCGTTGCTCAACCAGATCGAATAGTTGGTGCCTTAGAAGTCAACGTCAGAAGCTTAAATTACAATGTAAATACAACAGTTTTTCCATCGTATAAAACGAATAATTGCAACCAGTATGAAAGTTATGGACATTTCTACTTTCCGGGCAACCTAGGCTTCACCCTAGGGCGTTGCTCCAACAGACTGAATAGCTAGGGCCTAAGAAGTCAACGCCGGAAGCATAAAATACAATATAAATGCAACAGCTTTTCCATCGTATAAAATGAATAATTGCAAAGAGTGTGAAAGTAATGGTCATTTCTACGTTCCGGGCAACCTAGGTTTCACTCTAGGGCGTTGCTCCACCAGATCGAATAGTTAGTGCCTTAGAAGTCAACGTCAGAAGCATAAAATACAGTATAAATACAACAGTTTTTCCATCGTATAAAACGAATAATTGCAACCGGTCCGAAAGTTATGGACATTTCTACTTTCCGGGCAACCTAGGCTTCACCCTAGGGCGATGCTCCACCAGATCGAATAGTTAGGGCCTTAGAAGTCAACGAGCGAAACATAAAACACAAAATAAATAGAACAGTTTTTCCATTGTATAAATCGAATAAATGCTACCAGTGTGAAAGTTATGGTCATTTCTACGTTCCGGGCAGCCTAGGCTTCACCCTAGTGCGGTGTTCCGCCAGATCGAACAGTTAAGGCCTAAGAAGTGAACGCCAGAAGCATAAAATACTATATAAATACAACAGTTTTTCCATCGTATAAAACGAATAATTGCAACCAGTCCGAAAGTTATGGACATTTCTACTTTCCGGGCAACCTAGGCTTCACCCTAGGGCGATGCTCCACCAGATCGAATAGTTAGGGCCTTAGAAGTCAACGAGCGAAACACAAAACACAAAATAAATAGAACAGTTTTTCCATTGTATAAATCGAATAATTGCTACCAGTGTGAAAGTTATGGTCATTTCTACGTTCCGGGCAACCTAGGATTCACCCTAGTGCGGTGTTCCGCCAGATCGAATAGTTAAGGCCTAAGAAGTGAACGCCAGAAGCATAAAATACAATATAAATACAACAGTTTTTCCATCTTATAAAACGGATAATTGCAACCAGTATGAAAGTAATGGTGATTTCTACTTCCCGGGCAACCTAGGATTCACCCTAGGGCGTTGCTCCAACAGATTGTAAAGTTAGTGCCTAAGAAGTGAACGCCAGAAGCATAAAATACAATATAAATACAACAGTTTTTACATCGTATCAACCGGATAATCGCAACCAGTATGAAAGTTATGGTCATTTCTACTTTCCGGGCAACCTAGGATTCACCCTAGGGCGTGGCTCCAACAGATTGTATAGTTAGTGCCTTAGAAGTCAACGCCCGAAGCATAAAATGCAATACAAATACAACAGTTTTTCCATCATATAACAGGAGTAATTGCAACCAGTTTGAAAGTTATGGACATTTCTACTTTCCGGGCAACCTAGGCTTCACCCTAGGGCGTTGCTCCAACAGACTGAATAGCTAGGGCCTAAGAAGTCAACGCCGGAAGCATAAAATACAACATAAATGCAACGGCTTTTCCATCGTATAAAATGAATAATTGCAAAGAGTGTGAAAGTAATGGTCATTTCTACGTTCCGGGCAACCTAGGTTTCACTCTAGGGCGTTGCTCCACCAGATCGAATAGTTAGTGCCTTAGAAGTCAACGTCAGAAGCATAAAATACAGTATAAATACAACAGTTTTTCCATCGTATAAAACGAATAATTGCAACCAGTCCGAAAGTTATGGACATTTCTACTTTCCGGGCAACCTAGGCTTCACCCTAGGGCGATGCTCCACCAGATCGAATACTTAGGGCCTCAGAAGTCAATGAGCGAAACATAAAACACAAAATAAATAGAACAGTTTTTCCATTGTATAAATCGAATAATTGCTACCAGTGTGAAAGTTATGGTCATTTCTACGTTCCGGGCAACCTAGGCTTCACCCTAGTGCGGTGTTCCACCAGATCGAATAGTTAGTGCCTTACAAGTCAACGTCAGAAGCATAAAATACAGTATAAATACAACAGTTTTTCCATCGTATAAAACGAATAATTGCAACCAGTCCGAAAGATATGGACATTTCTACTTTCCGGGCAACCTAGGCTTCACCCTAGGTCGATGCTCCACCAGATCGAAAAGTTAGGGCCTCAGAAGTCAACGAGCGAAACATAAAACACAAAATAAATAGAACAGTTTTTCCATTCTATAAATCGAATAATTGCTACCAGTGTGAAAGTTATGGTCATTTCTACGTTCCGGGCAACCTAGGCTTCACCCCAGTGCGGTGTTCCACCAGATCGAATAGTTAGTGCCTTACAAGTCAACGTCAGAAGCATAAAATACTATATAATTACAACAGTTCTTCCATCGTATAAAACGAATAATTGCAACCAGTATGAAAGTTATGGACATTTCTACTTTCCAGGCAACCTAGGCTTCACCCTAGGGCGTTGCTCCACTAGATCGAATAGTTAGGGCCTTCGAAGTCAACGCGCGAAACATAAAACACAAAATAAATACAACAGTTTTTCCATCGTATAAAACGAATAATTGCAACCAGTGTGAAAGTTATGGTCATTTCTACGTTCTGGGCAACCTAGGCTTCACTCTAGGGCGTTGCTCCACGAGATCGAATAGTGGGTGCCTTAGAAGTCAACGTCAGAAGCTTAAATTACAATATAAATACAACAGTTTTTCCATCGTATAAAACGAATAATTGCAACCAGTATGAAAGTTATGGACATTTCTACTTTCCAGGCAACCTAGGCTTCACCCTAGGGCGTTGCTCCAACAGACTGAATAGCTAGGGCCTAAGAAGTCAACGCCGGAAGCATAAAATACAATATAAATGCAACAGCTTTTCCATCGTATAAAATGAATAATTGCAAAGAGTGTGAAAGTAATGGTCATTTCTACGTTCCGGGCAACCTAGGTTTCACTCTAGGGCGTTGCTCCACCAGATCGAATAGTTAGTGCCTTAGAAGTCAACGTCAGAAGCATAAAATACAGTATAAATACAACAGTTTTTCCATCGTATAAAACGAATAATTGCAACCAGTCTGAAAGTTATGGACATTTCTACTTTCCGGGCAACCTAGGCTTCACCCTAGGGCGATGCTCCACCAGATCGAATAGTTAGGGCCTTAGAAGTCAACGAGCGAAACATAAAACACAAAATAAATAGAACAGTTTTTCCATTGTATAAATCGAATAAATGCTACCAGTGTGAAAGTTATGGTCATTTCTACGTTCCGGGCAACCTAGGCTTCACCCTAGTGCGGTGCTCCGCCAGATCGAATAGTTAAGGCCTAAGAAGTGAACGTCAGAAGCATAAAATACTATATAAATACAACAGTTTTTCCATCGTATAAAACGAATAATTGCAACCAGTCCGAAAGTTATGGACATTTCTACTTTCCGGGCAACCTAGGATTCACCCTAGGGCGTTGCTCCAACAGACTGAATAGCTAGGGCCTAAGAAGTCAACGCCGGAAGCATAAAATACAACATAAATGCAACAGCTTTTCCATCGTATAAAATGAATAATTGCAAAGAGTGTGAAAGTAATGGTCATTTCTACGTTCCGGGCAACCTAGGTTTCACTCTAGGGCGTTGCTCCACCAGATCGAATAGTTAGTGCCTTAGAAGTCAACGTCAGAAGCATAAAATACAGTATAAATACAACAGTTTTTCCATCGTATAAAACGAATAATTGCAACCAGTCCGAAAGTTATGGACATTTCTACTTTCCGGGCAACCTAGGCTTTACCCTAGGGCGATGCTCCACCAGATCGAATACTTAGGGCCTCAGAAGTCAACGAGCGAAACATAAAACACAAAATAAATAGAACAGTTTTTCCATTGTATAAATCGAATAATTGCTACCAGTGTGAAAGTTATGGTCATTTCTACGTTCCGGGCAACCTGGGCTTCACCCTAGTGCGGTGTTCCACCAGATCGAATAGTTAGTGCCTTAGAAGTCAACGTCAGAATCATAAAATACTATATAAATACAACAGTTCTTCCATCGTATAAAACGAATAATTGCAACCAGTATGAAAGTTATGGACATTTCTACTTTCCAGGCAACCTAGGCTTCACCCTAGGGCGTTGCTCCACTAGATCGAATAGTTAGGGCCTTAGAAGTCAACGCCCGAAACATAAAACACAAAATAAATACAACAGTTTTTCCATCGTATAAAACGAATAATTGCAACCAGTGTGAAAGTTATGGTCATTTCTACGTTCTGGGCAACCTAGGCTTCACTCTAGGGCGTTGCTCCACCAGATCGAATAGTTGGTGCCTTAGAAGTCAACGTCAGAAGCTTAAATTACAATATAAATACAACAGTTTTTCCTTCGTATAAAACGAATAATTGCAACCAGTATGAAAGTTATGGACATTTCTACTTTCCGGGCAACCTAGGCTTCACCCTAGGGCGTTGCTCCAACAGACTGAATAGCTAGGGCCTAAGAAGTCAACGCCGGAAGCATAAAATACAATATAAATGCAACAGCTTTTCCATCGTATAAAATGAATAATTGCAAAGAGTGTGAAAGTAATGGTCATTTCTACGTTCCGGGCAACCTAGGTTTCACTCTAGGGCGTTGCTCCACCAGATCGAATAGTTAGTGCCTTAGAAGTCAACGTCAGAAGCATAAAATACAGTATAAATACAACAGTTTTTCCATCGTATAAAACGAATAATTGCAACCAGTCTGAAAGTTATGGACATTTCTACTTTCCGGGCAACCTAGGCTTCACCCTAGGGCGATGCTCCACCAGATCGAATAGTTAGGGCCTTAGAAGTCAACGAGCGAAACATAAAACACAAAATAAATAGAACAGTTTTTCCATTGTATAAATCGAATAAATGCTACCAGTGTGAAAGTTATGGTCATTTCTACGTTCCGGGCAACCTAGGCTTCACCCTAGTGCGGTGCTCCGCCAGATCGAATAGTTAAGGCCTAAGAAGTGAACGTCAGAAGCATAAAATACTATATAAATACAACAGTTTTTCCATCGTATAAAACGAATAATTGCAACCAGTCCGAAAGTTATGGACATTTCTACTTTCCGGGCAACCTAGGATTCACCCTAGGGCGTTGCTCCAACAGACTGAATAGCTAGGGCCTAAGAAGTCAACGCCGGAAGCATAAAATACAACATAAATGCAACAGCTTTTCCATCGTATAAAATGAATAATTGCAAAGAGTGTGAAAGTAATGGTCATTTCTACGTTCCGGGCAACCTAGGTTTCACTCTAGGGCGTTGCTCCACCAGATCGAATAGTTAGTGCCTTAGAAGTCAACGTCAGAAGCATAAAATACAGTATAAATACAACAGTTTTTCCATCGTATAAAACGAATAATTGCAACCAGTCCGAAAGTTATGGACATTTCTACTTTCCGGGCAACCTAGGCTTTACCCTAGGGCGATGCTCCACCAGATCGAATACTTAGGGCCTCAGAAGTCAACGAGCGAAACATAAAACACAAAATAAATAGAACAGTTTTTCCATTGTATAAATCGAATAATTGCTACCAGTGTGAAAGTTATGGTCATTTCTACGTTCCGGGCAACCTGGGCTTCACCCTAGTGCGGTGTTCCACCAGATCGAATAGTTAGTGCCTTAGAAGTCAACGTCAGAATCATAAAATACTATATAAATACAACAGTTCTTCCATCGTATAAAACGAATAATTGCAACCAGTATGAAAGTTATGGACATTTCTACTTTCCAGGCAACCTAGGCTTCACCCTAGGGCGTTGCTCCACTAGATCGAATAGTTAGGGCCTTAGAAGTCAACGCCCGAAACATAAAACACAAAATAAATACAACAGTTTTTCCATCGTATAAAACGAATAATTGCAACCAGTGTGAAAGTTATGGTCATTTCTACGTTCTGGGCAACCTAGGCTTCACTCTAGGGCGTTGCTCCACCAGATCGAATAGTTGGTGCCTTAGAAGTCAACGTCAGAAGCTTAAATTACAATATAAATACAACAGTTTTTCCTTCGTATAAAACGAATAATTGCAACCAGTATGAAAGTTATGGACATTTCTACTTTCCGGGCAACCTAGGCTTCACCCTAGGGCGTTGCTCCAACAGACTGAATAGCTAGGGCCTAAGAAGTCAACGCCGGAAGCATAAAATACAATATAAATGCAACAGCTTTTCCATCGTATAAAATGAATAATTGCAAAGAGTGTGAAAGTAATGGTCATTTCTACGTTCCGGGCAACCTAGGTTTCACTCTAGGGCGTTGCTCCACCAGATCGAATAGTTAGTGCCTTAGAAGTCAACGTCAGAAGCATAAAATACAGTATAAATACAACAGTTTTTCCATCGTATAAAACGAATAATTGCAACCGGTCCGAAAGTTATGGACATTTCTACTTTCCGGGCAACCTAGGCTTCACCCTAGGGCGATGCTCCACCAGATCGAATAGTTAGGGCCTTAGAAGTCAACGAGCGAAACATAAAACACAAAATAAATAGAACAGTTTTTCCATTGTATAAATCGTATAAATGCTACCAGTGTGAAAGTTATGGTCATTTCTACGTTCCGGGCAGCCTAGGCTTCACCCTAGTGCGGTGTTCCGCCAGATCGAACAGTTAAGGCCTAAGAAGTGAACGCCAGAAGCATAAAATACTATATAAATACAACAGTTTTTCCATCGTATAAAACGAATAATTGCAACCAGTCCGAAAGTTATGGACATTTCTACTTTCCGGGCAACCTAGGCTTCACCCTAGGGCGATGCTCCACCAGATCGAATAGTTAGGGCCTTAGAAGTCAACGAGCGAAACACAAAACACAAAATAAATAGAACAGTTTTTCCATTGTATAAATCGAATAATTGCTACCAGTGTGAAAGTTATGGTCATTTCTACGTTCCGGGCAACCTAGGATTCACCCTAGTGCGGTGTTCCGCCAGATCGAATAGTTAAGGCCTAAGAAGTGAACGCCAGAAGCATAAAATACAATATAAATACAACAGTTTTTCCATCTTATAAAACGGATAATTGCAACCAGTATGAAAGTAATGGTGATTTCTACTTCCCGGGCAACCTAGGATTCACCCTAGGGCGTTGCTCCAACAGATTGTAAAGTTAGTGCCTAAGAAGTGAACGCCAGAAGCATAAAATACAATATAAATACAACAGTTTTTACATCGTATCAACCGGATAATCGCAACCAGTATGAAAGCTATGGTCATTTCTACTTTCCGGGCAACCTAGGATTCACCCTAGGGCGTGGCTCCAACAGATTGTATAGTTAGTGCCTTAGAAGTCAACGCCCGAAGCATAAAATGCAATACAAATACAACAGTTTTTCCATCATATAACAGGAGTAATTGCAACCAGTTTGAAAGTTATGGACATTTCTACTTTCCGGGCAACCTAGGCTTCACCCTAGGGCGTTGCTCCAACAGACTGAATAGCTAGGGCCTAAGAAGTCAACGCCGGAAGCATAAAATACAACATAAATGCAACGGCTTTTCCATCGTATAAAATGAATAATTGCAAAGAGTGTGAAAGTAATGGTCATTTCTACGTTCCGGGCAACCTAGGTTTCACTCTAGGGCGTTGCTCCACCAGATCGAATAGTTAGTGCCTTAGAAGTCAACGTCAGAAGCATAAAATACAGTATAAATACAACAGTTTTTCCATCGTATAAAACGAATAATTGCAACCAGTCCGAAAGTTATGGACATTTCTACTTTCCGGGCAACCTAGGCTTCACCCTAGGGCGATGCTCCACCAGATCGAATACTTAGGGCCTCAGAAGTCAATGAGCGAAACATAAAACACAAAATAAATAGAACAGTTTTTCCATTGTATAAATCGAATAATTGCTACCAGTGTGAAAGTTATGGTCATTTCTACGTTCCGGGCAACCTAGGCTTCACCCTAGTGCGGTGTTCCACCAGATCGAATAGTTAGTGCCTTACAAGTCAACGTCAGAAGCATAAAATACTATATAATTACAACAGTTCTTCCATCGTATAAAACGAATAATTGCAACCAGTATGAAAGTTATGGACATTTCTACTTTCCAGGCAACCTAGGCTTCACCCTAGGGCGTTGCTCCACTAGATCGAATAGTTAGGGCCTTAGAAGTTAACGCGCGAAACATAAAACACAAAATAAATACAACAGTTTTTCCATCGTATAAAACGAATAATTGCAACCAGTGTGAAAGTTATGGTCATTTCTACGTTCTGGGCAACCTAGGCTTCACTCTAGGGCGTTGCTCCACGAGATCGAATAGTTGGTGCCTTAGAAGTCAACGTCAGAAGCTTAAATTACAATATAAATACAACAGTTTTTCCATCGTATAAAACGAATAATTGCAACCAGTATGAAAGTTATGGACATTTCTACTTTCCGGGCAACCTAGGCTTCACCCTAGGGCGTTGCTCCAACAGACTGAATAGCTAGGGCCTAAGAAGTCAACGCCGGAAGCATAAAATACAATATAAATGCAACAGCTTTTCCATCGTATAAAATGAATAATTGCAAAGAGTGTGAAAGTAATGGTCATTTCTACGTTCCGGGCAACCTAGGTTTCACTCTAGGGCGTTGCTCCACCAGATCGAATAGTTAGTGCCTTAGAAGTCAACGTCAGAAGCATAAAATACAGTATAAATACAACAGTTTTTCCATCGTATAAAACTAATAATTGCAACCAGTCCGAAAGTTATGGACATTTCTACTTTCCGGGCAACCTAGGCTTCACCCTAGGGCGATGCTCCACCAGATCGAATAGTTAGGGCCTTAGAAGT
Source organism: Calliopsis andreniformis (assembly GCF_051401765.1). Lineage (NCBI taxonomy): Eukaryota > Metazoa > Arthropoda > Insecta > Hymenoptera > Andrenidae > Calliopsis > Calliopsis andreniformis. The sequence goes on along the minus strand of NW_027480436.1, from coordinate 3,147,039 downwards.
CAACGAGCGAAACATAAAACACAAAATAAATAGAACAGTTTTTCCATTGTATAAATCGAATAAATGCTACCAGTGTGAAAGTTATGGTCATTTCTACGTTCCGGGCAACCTAGGCTTCACCCTAGTGCGGTGTTCCGCCAGATCGAATAGTTAAGGCCTAAGAAGTGAACGCCAGAAGCATAAAATACTATATAAATACAACAATTTTTCCATCGTATAAAACGAATAATTGCAACCAGTCCGAAAGTTATGGACATTTCTACTTTCCGGGCAACCTAGGCTTCACCCTAGGGCGTTGTTCCACCAGATCGATTAGTTAAGGCCTAAGAAGTGAACGCCAGAAGCATAAAATACAATATAAATACAACAGTTTTTCCATCGTATAAATCGGATAATTGCAACCAGTATGAAAGTAATGGTGATTTCTACTTCCCGGGCAATCTAGGATTCACCCTAGGGCGTTGCTCCAACAGATTGAAAGGTTAGTGCCTAAGAAGTGAACGCCAGAAGCATAAAATGCAATATAAATACAACAGTTTTTACATCGTATAAACCGGATAATTGCAACCAGTATGAAAGTTATGGTCATTTCTACTTTCCGGGCGGCCTAGGATTCACCCTAGGGCGTTGCTCCAACAGATTGAATAGATCGTGCCTTAGAAGTCAACGCCCGAAGCATAAAATGCAATAAAAATACAACAGTTTTTCCATCATATAACAGGAGTAATTACAACCAGTTTGAAAGTGATGGTCATTTCTACGTTCCGGGCACCCTAGGCTTCACTCTAGGGCGTTGCTCCACCATATCGAATACTTAGTTCCTTAGAAGTCAACGCCAGAAGCATAAAATACAATATAAATACAACAGTTTTTCCGTCGTATAACAGGAATGATTGCAACCAGTTCGAAAGTTATGGTCATTTCTACTTTCCGGGCAACCTAGGCTTCACCCTAGGGCGTTGCTCCACCAGATCGAATAGCTAGGGCCTAAGAAGTCAACGCCGGAAGCATAAAATACAATATAAATGCAACAGCTTTTCCATCGTATAAAATGAATAATTGCAAAGAGTGTGAAAGTAATGGTCATTTCTACGTTCCGGGCAACCTAGGTTTCACTCTAGGGCGTTGCTCCACCAGATCGAATAGTTAGTGCCTTAGAAGTCAACGGCAGAAGCATAAAATACAGTATAAACACAACAGTTTTTCCATCGTATAAAACGAATAATTGCAACCAGCCCGAAAGTTATGGACATTTCTACTTTCCGTGCAACCTAGGCTTCAGCCTAGGGCGATGCTCCACCAGATCGAATAGTTAGGGCCTTAGAAGTCAACGCGCGAAACATAAAACACAAAATAAATAGAACAGTTTTTCCATTGTATAAATCGAATAATTGCTACCAGTGTGAAAGTTATGGTCATTTCTACGTTCCGGGCAACCTAGGCTTCACCCTAGTGCGTTGTTTCACCAGATCGAATAGTTAAGGCCTAAGAAGTGAACGCCAGAAGCATAAAATACAATATGAATACAACAGTTTTTCCATCGTATAAAACGAATAATTGCAACCAGTGTGAAAGTTATGGTCATTTCTACGTTCCGGGCAACCTAGGATTCACCCTAGGGCGTTGCTCCAACAGATTGAAAAGTTAGTGCCTAAGAAGTGAACGCCAGAAGCATAAAATACAATATAAATACAACAGTTTTTCCATCGTATAAAACTAATAATTGCAACCAGTATGAAAGTTATGGACATTTCTACATTCCGGGCAACCTAGGCTTCACCCTAGGGCGTTGCTCCAACAGACTGAATAGTTGGGGCCTTAGAGGTCAACGCCCGAATCATAAAATGCAATAAAATACAACAGTTTTTCCATCGTATAACAGGAATAATTGCAAAGAGCGTGAAAGTTATGGTCATTTCTACGTTCTGGGCAACCTAGGCTTCACTCTAGGGCGTTGCTCCACCAGATCGAATAGTTAGTGCCTTAGAAGTCAACGTCAGAAGCATAAAATACAGTATAAATATAACAGTTTTTCCGTCGTATAAAACGAATAATTGCAACCAGTATGAAAGTTATGGTCATTTCTACGTTCCGGGCACCCTAGGCTTCACTCTGGGGCGTTGCTCCACAATATGGAATACTTAGTACCTTAGAAGTCAACGCCAGAAGCATAAAATGCAATATAAATACACCAGTTTTTCCATCGTATAACAGGAATAACGGCAACCAGTTTGAATGTTATGGTCATTTCTACTTTCCGGGCAACCCAGGCTTCACCGTAGGGCGTTGATCCACCCGATCGAATAGTTAGGGCCTTAGAAGTGAACGCCAGAATCATAAAATACAATATAAAAACAACAGTTTTTCCATCGTATAAGACGAATAATTGCATCCAGTGTGAAGGTAAAGGTCATTTCTACGTTCCAGGCAACCTAGGCTTCACTCTAGGGCGTAGCTCCACCAGATCGAATAGTTAGTGCCTTAGAAGTCAACGTCAGAAGCATAAAATACAGTATAAATACAACAGTTCTTCCATCGTATAAAACGAATAATTGCAACCAGTATGAAAGTTATAGACATTTCTACTTTCCAGGCAACCTAGGCTTCACCCTAGGGCGTTGCTCCACTAGATCGAATAGTTAGGGCCTTAGAAGTCAACGCGCGAAACATAAAACACAAAATAAATAGAACAGTTTTTCCATTGTATAAATCGAATAATTGCTACCAGTGTGAAAGTTATGGCCATTTCTACTTTCCGGGATACCTAGGCTTCACCCTAGTGCGTTGTTCCACCAGATCGAATAGTTAAGGCCTAAGGAGTGAACGCCAGAAGCATAAAATACAATATAAATACAACAGTTTTTCCATCGTATAAACCGGACAATTGCAACCAGTATGAAAGTTATGGTCATTTCTACGTTCCGGGCAACCTAGGTTTCACCCTAGGGCGTTGCTCCAACAGATTGAATAGTTAGTGCCTTAGAAGTCAACGCCCGAAGCATAAAATACAATATAAATACAACAGTTTTTCCGTCGTATAACAGGAATGATTGCAACCAGTTCGAAAGCTATGGTCATTTCTACTTTCCGGGCAACCTAGGCTTCACCCTAGGGCGTTGTTCCACCCGATCGAATAGTTAGGGCCTAAGAAGTGAACGCCGGAAGCATAAAATACAATATAAATACAACAGTTTTTCCATCGTATAAAACGAATAATTGCAACCAGTGTGAAAGTTATGGTCATTTCTACGTTCTGGGCAACCTAGGCTTCACTCTAGGGCGTTGCTCCACCGGATCGAATAGTTGGTGCCTTAGAAGTCAACGTCAGAAGCTTAAATTACAATATAAATACAACAGTTTTTCCATCGTATAAAACGAATAATTGCAACCAGTATGAAAGTTATGGACATTTCTACTTTCCGGGCAGCCTAGGCTTCACCCTAGGGCGTTGCTCCAACAGACTGAATAGCTAGGGACTAAGAAGTCAACGCCGGAAGCATAAAATACAATATAAATGCAACAGCTTTTCCATCGTATAAAATGAATAATTGCAAAGAGTGTGAAAGTAATGGTCATTTCTACGTTCCGGGCAACCTAGGTTTCACTCTAGGGCGTTGCTCCACCAGATCGAATAGTTAGTGCCTTAGAAGTCAACGTCAGAAGCATAAAATACAGTATAAATACAACAGTTTTTCCATCGTATAAAACGAATAACTGCAACCAGTCCGAAAGTTATGGACATTTCTACTTTCCGGGCAACCTAGGCTTCACCCTAGGGCGATGCTCCACCAGATCGAATAGTTAGGGCCTCAGAAGTCAACGAGCGAAACATAAAACACAAAATAAATAGAACAGTTTTTCCATTGTATAAATCGAATAATTGCTACCAGTGTGAAAGTTATGGTCATTTCTACGTTCCGGGCAACCTAGGCTTCACCCTAGTGCGGTGTTCCACCAGATCGAATAGTTAGTGCCTTAGAAGTCAACGTCAGAAGCATAAAATACTATATAAATACAACAGTTCTTCCATCGTATAAAACGAATAATTGCAACCAGTATGAAAGTTATGGACATTTCTGCGTTCCGGGCAACCTAGGCTTCACCCTAGTGCGTTGTTTCACCAGATCGAATAGTTAAGGCCTAAGAAGTGAACGCCAGAAGCATAAAATACAATATAAATACAACAGTTTTTCCATCGTATAAAACGAATAATTGCAACCAGTGTGAAAGTTATGGTCATTTCTACGTTCCGGGCAACCTAGGATTCACCCTAGGGCGTTGCTCCAACAGATTGAAAAGTTAGTGCCTAAGAAGTGAACGCCAGAAGCATAAAATACAATATAAATACAACAGTTTTTCCATCGTATAAAACGAATAATTGCAACCAGTGTGAAGGTAATGGTCATTTCTACGTTCCAGGCAACCTAGGCTTCACTCTAGGGCGTAGCTCCACCAGATCGAATAGTTAGTGCCTTAGAAGTCAACGTCAGAAGCATAAAATACAGTATAAATACAACAGATCTTCCATCGTATAAAACGAATAATTGCAATCAGTATGAAAGTTATGGACATTTCTACTTTCCAGGCAACCTAGGCTTCACCCTAGGGCGTTGCTCCACTAGATCGAATAGTTAGGGCCTTAGAAGTCAACGCGCGAAACATAAAACACCAAATAAATAGAACAGTTTTTCCATTGTATAAATCGAATAATTGCTACCAGTGTGAAAGTTTTGGCCATTTCTACTTTCCGGGATACCTAGGCTTCACCCTAGTGCGTTGTTCCACCAGATCGAATAGTTAAGGCCTAAGGAGTGAACGCCAGAAGCATAAAATACAATATAAATACAACAGTTTTTCCATCCTATAAACCGGACAATTGCAACCAGTATGAAAGTTATGGTCATTTCTACGTTCCGGGCAACCTAGGTTTCACCCTATGGCGTTGCTCCAACAGATTGAATAGTTAGTGCCTTAGAAGTCAACGCCCGAAGCATAAAATACAATATAAATACAACAGTTTTTCCGTCGTATAACAGGAATGATTGCAACCAGTTCGAAAGCTATGGTCATTTCTACTTTCCGGGCAACCTAGGCTTCACCCTAGGGCGTTGTTCCACCCGATCGAATAGTTAGGGCCTAAGAAGTGAACGCCGGAAGCATAAAATACAATATAAATACAACAGTTTTTCCATCGTATAAAACGAATAATTGCAACCAGTGTGAAAGTTATGGTCATTTCTACGTTCTGGGCAACCTAGGCTTCACTCTAGGGCGTTGCTCCACCAGATCGAATAGTTGGTGCCTTAGAAGTCAACGTCAGAAGCTTAAATTACAATATAAATACAACAGTTTTTCCATCGTATAAAACGAATAATTGCAACCAGTATGAAAGTTATGGACATTTCTACTTTCCGGGCAACCTAGGCTTCACCCTAGGGCGTTGCTCCAACAGACTGAATAGCTAGGGCCTAAGAAGTCAACGCCGGAAGCATAAAATACAATATAAATGCAACAGCTTTTCCATCGTATAAAATGAATAATTGCAAAGAGTGTGAAAGTAATGGTCATTTCTACGTTCCGGGCAACCTAGGTTTCACTCTAGGGCGTTGCTCCACCAGATCGAATAGTTAGTGCCTTAGAAGTCAACGTCAGAAGCATAAAATACAGTATAAATACAACAGTTTTTCCATCGTATAAAACGAATAATTGCAACCAGTCCGAAAGTTATGGACATTTCTACTTTCCGGGCAACCTAGGCTTCACCCTAGGGCGATGCTCCACCAGATCGAATAGTTAGGGCCTCAGAAGTCAACGAGCGAAACATAAAACACAAAATAAATAGAACGGTTTTTCCATTGTATAAATCGAATAATTGCTACCAGTGTGAAATTTATGGTCATTTCTACGTTCCGGGCAACCTAGGCTTCACCCTAGTGCGGTGTTACACCAGATCGAATAGTTAGTGCCTTAGAAGTCAACGTCAGAAGCATAAAATACTATATAAATACAACAGTTCTTCCATCGTATAAAACGAATATTTGCAACCAGTATGAAAGTTATGGACATTTCTACTTTCCAGGCAACCTAGGCTTCACCCTAGGGCGTTGCTCCACTAGATCGAATAGTTAGGGCCTTAGAAGTCAACGCGCGAAACATAAAACACAAAATAAATAGAACAGTTTTTCCATTGTATAAATCGAATAATTGCTACCAGTGTGAAAGTTATGGCCATTTCTACTTTCCGGGATACCTAGGCTTCACCCTAGTGCGTTGTACCACCAGATCGAATAGTTAAGGCCTAAGGAGTGAACGCCAGAAGCATAAAATACAATATAAATACAACAGTTTTTCCATCGTATAAACCGGACAATTGCAACCAGTATGAAAGTTATGGTCATTTCTACGTTCCGGGCAACCTAGGTTTCACCCTAGGGCGTTGCTCCAACAGATTGAATAGTTAGTGCCTCAGAAGTCAACGCCCGAAGCATAAAATACAATATAAATACAACAGTTTTTCCGTCGTATAGCAGGAATGATTGCAACCAGTTCGAAAGTTATGGTCATTTCTACTTTCCGGGCAACCTAGGCTTCACCCTAGGGCGTTGTTCCACCCGATCGGATAGTTAGGGCCTAAGAAGTGAACGCCGGAAGCATAAAATACAATATAAATACAACAGTTTTTCCATCGTATAAAACGAATAATTGCAACCAGTGTGAAAGTTATGGTCATTTCTACGTTCTGGGCAACCTAGGCTTCACTCTAGGGCGTTGCTCCACCAGATCGAATAGTTGGTGCCTTAGAAGTCAACGTCAGAAGCTTAAATTACAATATAAATACAACAGTTTTTCCATCGTATAAAACGAATAATTGCTACCAGTGTGAAAGTTATGGTCATTTCTACGTTCCGGGCAACCTAGGCTTCACCCTAGTGCGGTGTTCCGCCAGATCGAATAGTTAAGGCCTAAGAAGTGAACGCCAGAAGCATAAAATACTATATAAATACAACAGTTTTTCCATCGTATAAAACGAATAATTGCAACCAGTCCGAAAGTTATGGACATTTCTACTTTCCGGGCAACCTAGGCTTCACCCTAGGGCGATGCTCCACCAGATCGAATAGTTAGGGCCTTAGAAGTCAACGAGCGAAACATAAAACACAAAATAAATAGAACAGTTTTTCCATTGTATAAATCGAATAATTGCTACCAGTGTGAAAGTTATGGTCATTTCTACGTTCCGGGCACCCTAGGCTTCACCCTAGGGCGTTGTTCCACCCGATCGAATAGTTACGGCCTAAGAAGTGAACGCCAGAAGCATAAAATACAATATAAATACAACAGTTTTTCCATCGTATAAAACGAATAATTGCAACCAGTGAGAAAGTTATGGTCATTTCTACGTTCTGGGCAACCTAGGCTTCACCCTAGGGCGTTGCTCCAACAGACTCAATAGTTGGGGCCTTAGAGGTCAACGCCCGAAGCATAAAATGCAATATAAATACACCAGTTTTTCCATCGTATAACAGGAATAATTGCAACCAGTGTGAAAGTGATGGTCATTTCTACGTTCCGGGCAACCTAGGCTTCACCCTAGGGCGTTGCTCCACCCGACCGAATAGTTAGGGCCTAAGAAGTGAACGCCAGAAGCATAAAATACAATATAAATACAACAGTTTTTCCATCGTATAAAACGAATAATTGCATCCAGTGTGAAAGTAATGGTCATTTCTACGTTCCGGGCAACCTAGGCTTCACTCTAGGGCGTAGCTCCACCAGATCGAATGGTTAGTGCCTTAGAAGTCAACGTCAGAAGCATAAAATACAGTATAAATACAACAGTTCTTCCATCGTATAAAACGAATAATTGCAACCAGTATGAAAGTTATGGACATTTCTACTTTCCACGCAACCTAGGCTTAACCCTAGGGCGATGCTCCTCCAGATCGAATAGTTAGGGCCTCAGAGGTCAACGAGCGAAACATAAAACACAAAATAAATAGAACAGTTTTTCCATTGTATAAATCGAATAATTGCTACCAGTGTGAAAGTTATGGTCATTTCTACGTTCCGGGCAACCTAGGCTTCACCCTAGTGCGGTGTTCCGCCAGATCGAATAGTTAAGGCCTAAGAAGTGAACGCCAGAAGCATAAAATACTATATAAATACAACAGTTTTTCCATCGTATAAAACGAATAATTGCAACCAGTCCGAAAGTTATGGACATTTCTACTTTCCGGGCAACCTAGGCTTCACCCTAGGGCGATGCTCCACCAGATCGAATAGTTAGGGCCTAAGAAGTGAACGCCAGAAGCATAAAATACAATATAAATACAACAGTTTCTCCATCGTATAAAACGAATAATTGCAACCAGTGTGAAAGTTATGGTCATTTCTACGTTCCGGGCAACCTAGGATTCACCCTAGGGCGTTGCTCCAACAGATTGAAAAGTTAGTGCCTAAGAAGTGAACGCCAGAAGCATAAAATACAATATAAATACAACAGTTTTTCCATCGTATAAAACGAATAATTGCAACCAGTGTGAAGGTTATGGTCATTTCTACGTTCCAGGCAACCTAGGCTTCACTCTAGGGCGTAGCTCCACCAGATCGAATAGTTAGTGCCTTAGAAGTCAACGTCAGAAGCATAAAATACAGTATAAATACAACAGTTCTTCCATCGTATAAAACGAATAATTGCAATCAGTATGAAAGTTATGGACATTTCTACTTTCCAGGCAACCTAGGCTTCACCCTAGGGCGTTGCTCCACTAGATCGAATAGTTAGGGCCTTAGAAGTCAACGCGCGAAACATAAAACACCAAATAAATAGAACAGTTTTTCCATTGTATAAATCGAATAATTGCTACCAGTGTGAAAGTTTTGGCCATTTCTACTTTCCGGGATACCTAGGCTTCACGCTAGTGCGTTGTTCCACCAGATCGAATAGTTAAGGCCTAAGGAGTGAACGCCAGAAGCATAAAATACAATATAAATACAACAGTTTTTCCATCGTATAAACCGGACAATTGCAACCAGTATGAAAGTTATGGTCATTTCTACGTTCCGGGCAACCTAGGTTTCACCCTATGGCGTTGCTCCAACATATTGAATAGTTAGTGCCTTAGAAGTCAACGCCCGAAGCATAAAATACAATATAAATACAACAGTTTTTCCGTCGTATAACAGGAATGATTGCAACCAGTTCGAAAGCTATGGTCAGTTCTACTTTCCGGGCAACCTAGGCTTCACCCTAGGGCGTTGTTCCACCCGATCGAATAGTTAGGGCCTAAGAAGTGAACGCCGGAAGCATAAAATACAATATAAATACAACAGTTTTTCCATCGTATAAAACGAATAATTGCAACCAGTGTGAAAGTTATGGTCATTTCTACGTTCTGGGCAACCTAGGCTTCACTCTAGGGCGTTGCTCCACCAGATCGAATAGTTGGTGCCTTAGAAGTCAACGTCAGAAGCTTAAATTACAATTTAAATACAACAGTTTTTCCATCGTATAAAACGAATAATTGCAACCAGTATGAAAGTTATGGACATTTCTACTTTCCGGGCAACCTAGGCTTCACCCTAGGGCGTTGCTCCAACAGACTGAATAGCTAGGGCCTAAGAAGTCAACGCCGGAAGCATAAAATACAATATAAATGCAACAGCTTTTCCATCGTATAAAATGAATAATTGCAAAGAGTGTGAAAGTAATGGTCATTTCTACGTTCCGGGCAACCTAGGTTTCACTCTAGGGCGTTGCTCCACCAGATCGAATAGTTAGTGCCTTAGAAGTCAACGTCAGAAGCATAAAATACTATATAAATACAACAGTTCTTCCATCGTATAAAACGAATAATTGCAACCAGTATGAAAGTTATGGACATTTCTACTTTCCAGGCAACCTAGGCTTCACCCTAGGGCGTTGCTCCACTAGATCGAATAGTTAGGGCCTTAGAAGTCAACGCGCGAAACATAAAACACCAAATAAATAGAACAGTTTTTCCATTGTATAAATCGAATAATTGCTACCAGTGTGAAAGTTTTGGCCATTTCTACTTTCCGGGATACCTAGGCTTCACCCCAGTGCGTTGTTCCACCAGATCGAATAGTTAAGGCCTAAGAAGTGAACGCCAGAAGCATAAAATACAATATAAATACAACAGTTTTTCCATCGTATAAATCGGATAATTGCAACCAGTATGAAAGTAATGGTGATTTCTACTTCCCGGGCAACCTAGGATTCACCCTAGGGCGTTGCTCCAACAGATTGAAAAGTTAGTGCCTAAGAAGTGAACGCCAGAAGCATAAAATACAATATAAATACAACAGTTTTTACATCGTATAAACCGGATAATTGCAACCAGTATGAAAGTTATGGTCATTTCTACTTTCCGGGCGACCTAGGATTCACCCTAGGGCGTTGCTCCAACAGATCGAATAGTTCGTGCCTTAGAAGTCAACGCCCGAAGCATAAAATGCAATAAAAATACAACAGTTTTTCCATCATACAACAGGAGTAATTGCAACCAGTTTGAAAGTGATGGTCATTTCTACGTTCCGGGCACCCTAGGCTTCACTCTAGGGCGTTGCTCCACCATATCAAATACTTAGAGCCTTAGAAGTCAACGCCAGAAGCATAAAATACAATATAAATACAACAGTTTTTCCGTCGTATAACAGGAATGATTGCAACCAGTTCGAAAGTTATGGTCATTTCTACGTTCCGGGCAACCTAGGCTTCACCATAGTGCGGTGTTCCACCTGATCGAATAGTTAGTGCCTTAGAAGTCAACGTCAGAAGCATAAAATACTATATAAATACAACAGTTCTTCCATCGTATAAAACGAATAATTGCAACCAGTATGAAAGTTATGGACATTTCTACTTTCCAGCCAACCTAGGCTTCACCCTAGGGCGTTGCTCCACTAGATCGAATAGTTATTGCCTTAGAAGTCAACGCGCGAAACATAAAACACAAAATAAATAGAACAGTTTTTCCATTGTATAAATCGAATAATTGCTACCAGTGTGAAAGTTATGGCCATTTCTACTTTCCGGGATACCTAGGCTTCACCCTAGTGCGTTGTTCCACCAGATCGAATAGTTAAGGCCTAAGGAGTGAACGCCAGAAGCATAAAATACAATATAAATACAACAGTTTTTCCATCGTATAAACCGGACAATTGCAACCAGTATGAAAGTTATGGTCATTTCTACGTTCCGGGCAACCTAGGTTTCACCCTAGGGCGTTGCTCCAACAGATTGAATAGTTAGTGCCTTAGAAGTCAACGCCCGAAGCATAAAATACAATATAAATATAACAGTTTTTCCGTCGTATAGCAGGAATGATTGCAACCAGTTCGAAAGTTATGGTCATTTCTACTTTCCGGGCAACCTAGGCTTCACCCTAGGGCGTTGTTCCACCCGATCGAATAGTTAGGGCCTAAGAAGTGAACGCCGGAAGCATAAAACACAAAATAAATAGAACAGTTTTTCCATTGTATAAATCGAATAATTGCTACCAGTGTGAAAGTTATGGTCATTTCTACGTTCCGGGCAACCTAGGCTTCACCCTAGTGCGGTGTTCCGCCATATCGAATAGTTAAGGCCTAAGAAGTGAACGCCAGAAGCATAAAATACAATATAAATACAACAGTTTTTCCATCGTATAAAACGAATAATTGCATCCAGTGTGAAAGTAATGGTCATTTCTACGTTCCGGGCAACCTAGGCTTCACTCTAGGGCGTAGCTCCACCAGATCGAATGGTTAGTGCCTTAGAAGTCAACGTCAGAAGCATAAAATACAGTATAAATACAACAGTTCTTCCATCGTATAAAACGAATAATTGCAACCAGTATGAAAGTTATGGACATTTCTACTTTCCACGCAACCTAGGCTTCACCCTAGGGCGATGCTCCACCAGGTCGAATAGTTAGGGCCTCAGAGGTCAACGAGCGAAACATAAAACACAAAATAAATAGAACAGTTTTTCCATTGTATAAATCGAATAATTGCTACCAGTGTGAAAGTTACGGCCATTTCTACGTTCCGGGACACCTAGGCTTCACCCCAGTGCGTTGTTCCAGCAGATCGAATAGTTAAGGCCTAAGAAGTGAACGCCAGAAGCATAAAATACAATATAAATACAACAGTTTTTCCATCGTATAAATCGGATAATTGCAACCAGTATGAAAGTAATGGTGATTTCTACTTCCCGGGCAACCTAGGATTCACCCTAGGGCGTTGCTCCAACAGATTGAAAAGTTAGTGCCTAAGAAGTGAACGCCAGAAGCATAAAATACAATATAAATACAACAGTTTTTACATCGTATAAACCGGATAATTGCAACCAGTATGAAAGTTATGGTCATTTCTACTTTCCGGGCGACCTAGGATTCACCCTAGGGCGTTGCTCCAACAGATTGAATAGTTCGTGCCTTAGAAGTCAACGCCCGAAGCATAAAATGCAATAAAAATACAACAGTTTTTCCATCATACAACAGGAGTAATTGCAACCAGTGTGAAAGTTATGGCCATTTCTACTTTCCGGGATACCTAGGCTTCACCCTAGTGCGTTGTTCCACCAGATCGAATAGTTAAGGCCTAAGGAGTGAACGCCAGAAGCATAAAATACAATATAAATACAACAGTTTTTCCATCGTATAAACCGGACAATTGCAACCAGTATGAAAGTTATGGTCATTTCTACGTTCCGGGCAACCTAGGTTTCACCCTAGGGCGTTGCTCCAACAGATTTAATAGTTAGTGCCTTAGAAGTCAACGCCCGAAGCATAAAATACAATATAAATACAACAGTTTTTCCGTCGTATAGCAGGAATGATTGCAACCAGTTCGAAAGTTATGGTCATTTCTACTTTCCGGGCAACCTAGGCTTCACCCTAGGGCGTTGTTCCACCCGATCGAATAGTTAGGGCCTAAGAAGTGAACGCCGGAAGCATAAAACACAAAATAAATAGAACAGTTTTTCCATTGTATAAATCGAATAATTGCTACCAGTGTGAAAGTTATGGTCATTTCTACGTTCCGGGCAACCTAGGCTTCACCCTAGTGCGGTGTTCCGCCAGATCGAATAGTTAAGGCCTAAGAAGTGAACGCCAGAAGCATAAAATACTATATAAATACAACAGTTTTTCCATCGTATAAAACGAATAATTGCAACCAGTCCGAAAGTTATGGACATTTCTACTTTCCGCGCAACCTAGGCTTCACCCTAGGGCGATGCTCCACCAGATCGAATAGTTAGGGCCTTAGAAGTCAACGAGCGAAACATAAAACACAAAATAAATAGAACAGTTTTTCCATTGTATAAATCGAATAATTGCTACCAGTGTTAAAGTTATGGTCATTTCTACGTTCCGGGCAACCTAGGATTCACCCTAGTGCGGTGTTCCGCCAGATCGAATAGTTAAGACCCAAGAAGTGAACGCCAGAAGCATAAAATACAATATAAATACAACAGTTTTTCCATCTTATAAGACGGATAATTGCAACCAGTATGAAAGTAATGGTGATTTCTACTTCCCGGGCAACCTAGGATTCACCCTAGGGCGTTGCTCCCACAGATTGTAAAGTTAGTGCCTAAGAAGTGAACGCCAGAAGCATAAAATACAATATAAATACAACAGTTTTTACATCGTATAAACCGGATAATCGCAACCAGTATGAAAGTTATGGTCATTTCTACTTTCCGGGCAACCTAGGATTCACCCTAGGGCGTTGCTCCAACAGATTGTATAGTTAGTGCCTTAGAAGTCAACGCCCGAAGCATAAAATGCAATACAAATACAACAGTCTTTCCATCATATAACAGGAGTAATTACAACCAGTTTGAAAGTGATGGTCATTTCTACGTGCCGGGCACTCTAGGCTTCACCCTAGGGCGTTGTTCCACCCGATCGAATAGTTACGGCCTAAGAAGTGAACGCCAGAAGCATAAAATACAATATAAATACAACAGTTTTTCCATCGTATAAAACGAATAATTGCAACCAGTGAGAAAGTTATGGTCATTTCTACGTTCTGGGCAACCTAGGCTTCACCCTAGGGCGTTGCTCCAACAGACTCAATAGTTGGGGCCTTAGAGGTCAACGCCCGAAGCATAAAATGCAATATAAATACACCAGTTTTTCCATCGTATAACAGGAATAATTGCAACCAGTGTGAAAGTGATGGTCATTTCTACGTTCCGGGCAACCTAGGCTTCACTCTAGGGCGTAGCTCCACCAGATCGAATAGTTAGTGCCTTAGAAGTCAACGTCAGAAGCATAAAATACAGTATAAATACAACAGTTCTTCCATCGTATAAAACGAATAATTGCAACCAGTATGAAAGTTATGGACATTTCTACTTTCCACGCAACCTAGGCTTCACCCTAGGGCGTTGCTCCACTAGATCGAATAGTTAGGGCCTTAGAAGTCAACGCGCGAAACATAAAACACAAAATAAATACAACAGTTTTTCCATTGTATAAATCGAATAATTGCTACCAGTGTGAAAGTTACGGCCATTTCTACGTTCCGGGACACCTAGGCTTCACCCCAGTGCGTTGTTCCACCAGATCGAATAGTTAATGCCTAAGAAGTGAACGCCAGAAGCATAAAATACAATATAAATACAACAGTTTTTCCATCGTATAAACCGCATAATTGCAACCAGTGTGAAAGTAATGGTCATTTCTACGTTCCGGGCAACCTAGGCTTCACTCTAGGGCGTAGCTCCAGCAGATCGAATAGTTAGTGCCTTAGAAGTCAACGTCAGAAGCATAAAATACACTATAAATACAACAGTTCTTCCATCGTATAAAACGAATAATTGCAACCAGTATGAAAGTTATGGACATTTCTACTTTCCAGGCAACCTAAGCTTCACCCTAGGGCGTTGCTCCACTAGATCGAATAGTTAGGGCCTTAGAAGTCAACGCGCGAAACATAAAACGCAAAATAAATAGAACAGTTTTTCCATTGTATAAATCGAATAATTGCTACCAGTGTGAAAGTTATGGTCATTTCTACGTTCCGGGCAACCTAGGCTTCACCCTAGTGCGTTGTTCCACCAGATCGAATAGTTAAGGCCTAAGAAGTGAACGGCAGAAGCATAAAATACAATATAAATACAACAGTTTTTCCATCGTATAAATCGGATAATTGCAACCAGTATGAAAGTAATGGTGATTTCTACTTCCCGGGCAACCTAGGATTCACCCTAGGGCGTTGCTCCAACAGATTGAAAAGTTAGTGCCTAAGAAGTGAACGCCAGAAGCATAAAATACAATATAAATACAACAGTTTTTACATCGTATAAACCGGTTAATTGCAACCAGTATGAAAGTTATTGTCATTTCTACTTTCCGGGCGACCTAGGATTCACCCTAGGGCGTTGCTCCAACAGATTGAATAGTTCGTGCCTTAGAAGTCAACGCCCGAAGCATAAAATGCAATAAAAATACAACAGTTTTTCCATCATATAACAGGAGTAATTGCAACCAGTTTGAAAGTGATGGTCATTTCTACGTTCCGGGCACCCTAGGCTTCACTCTAGGGCGTTGCTCCACCATATCGAATACTTAGAGCCTTAGAAGTCAACGCCAGAAGCATAAAATACAATATAAATACAACAGTTTTTCCGTCGCATAACAGGAATGATTGCAACCAGTTCGAAAGTTATGGTCATTTCTACTTTCCGGGCAACCTAGGCTTCACCCTAGGGCGTTGTTCCACCCGATCGAATAGTTAGGGCCTTAGAAGTCAACGCGCGAAACATAAAACACAAAATAAATTGAACAGTTTTTCCATTGTATAAATCGAATAATTGCTACCAGTGTGAAAGTTATGGTCATTTCTACGTTCCGGGCAACCTAGGCTTCACCCTAGTGCGTTGTATCACCAGATCGAATAGTTAAGGCCTAAGAAGTGAACGCCAGAAGCATAAAATACAATATAAATACAACAGTTTTTCCATCGTATAAAACGAATAATTGCAACCAGTGTGAAAGTTATGGTCATTTCTACGTTCCGGGCAACCTAGGGTTCACCCTAGGGCGTTGCTCCAACAGATTGAAATGTTAGTGCCTAAGAAGTGAACGCCAGAAGCATAAAATACAATATAAATACAACAGTTTTTCCATCGTATAACAGGAATAATTGCAAAGAGCGTGAAAGTAATGGTCATTTCTACGTTCCGGGCAACCTAGGTTTCACTCTAGGGCGTTGCTCCACCAGATCGAATAGTTAGTGCCTTAGAAGTCAACGTCAGAAGCATAAAATACAATATAAGTACAACAGTTTTTCCATCGTATAAAACGAATAATTGCAACCAGTATGAAAGTCATGGTCATTTCTACGTCCCGGAAACCAAGGCTTCACCCTAGGGCGTTGCTCCAACAGATCGAATAGTTAGGGTCTCAGAAGTCGACACCAGAAGCATAAAATACAATATAAATGCAACAGTTTTTCCATCGTATAAAACGAATAATTGCAACCACTATGAAGGTTATGGTCGTTTCTACTATCCGGGCAACCTAGGGTTCACCCTAGGGCGTTGCTCCACCAGATCGAATAGTTAGGGCCTTAGAAGTCAACGCCAGAAGCATAAGGTACAATATAGATACAACAGCTTCTCCATCGTATAACAGGAACAATAGCAACCAGTGTGAAAGATATGGTCATTTCTACGTTCCGGGCAACCTAGGCGTCACTCTAAGGCGTTGGTCCACCAGACCGAATAGTTAGGGCCCATGAAGTCAACGCCAGAAGCATAAAATACAATATAAATGCAACAGCTTTTCCATCGTATAAAATGAATAATTGCAAAGAGTGTGAAAGTAATGGTCATTTCTACGTTCCCGGCAACCTAGGTTTCAGTCTAGGGCGTTGCTCCACCAGATCGAATACTTAGTGCGTTAGAAGTCAACGTCAGAAGCATAAAATACAGTATAAATACAACAGTCTTTCCATCGTATAAACCGAATAATTGCAACCAGTATGAAAGTTATGGACATTTCTACATTCCGGGCAACCTAGGCTTCACACTAGGGCGATGCTCCACCAGATCGAATAGTTAGGGCATTAGAAGCCAACGCGCGAAACATAAAACACAAAATGAATAGAACAGTTTTTCCATTGTATAAATCGAATAATTGCTACCAGTGT
Organism: Calliopsis andreniformis; assembly: GCF_051401765.1. Classification (NCBI taxonomy): domain Eukaryota; kingdom Metazoa; phylum Arthropoda; class Insecta; order Hymenoptera; family Andrenidae; genus Calliopsis; species Calliopsis andreniformis. The sequence continues at coordinate 3,129,867 of NW_027480436.1, read as the reverse complement.
GAAAGTTATGGTCATTCCTACGTTCCGGGCAACCTAGGCTTCACCCTAGTGCGTTGTTCCACCAGATCGAATAGTTAAGGCCTAAGAAGTGAACGCCAGAAGCATAAAATACAATATAAATATAACAGTTTTTCCATCGTATAAAACGGATAATTGCAACCAGTATGAAAGTTATGGTCATTTCTACTTCCCGGGCAACCTAGGATTCACCCTAGGGCGTTGCTCCAACAGATTGAAAAGTTAGTGCCTAAGAAGTGAGCGCCGGAAGCATAAAATACAATATAAATACAACAGTTTTTCCATCGTATAAACCGGATAATTGCAACCAGTATGAAAGTTATGGTCATTTCTACTTTCCGGGCAACCTAGGATGCACCCTAGGGCGTTGCTCCAACAGATTGAATAGTTAGTGCCTTAGAAGTCAACGCCCGAAGCATCAAATGCAATAAAAATACAACAGTTTTTCCATCATATAACAGGAGTAACTGCAACCAGTTTGAAAGTGATGGTCATTTCTACGTTCCGGGCACCCTAGGCTTCACTCTAGGGCGTTGCTCCACCATATCGAATACTTAGTGCCTTAGAAGTTTAAGGCCAGAAGCATAAAATACAATATAAATACAACAGTTTTTCCATCGTATAAAACGAATAATTGCAACCAGTGTGCGAGTGATGGTCATTTCTACGTTTCGGGCAACCTAGACTTCACTTTAGGGCGTTGTTCCACCAGATCGAATAGTTAGTGCCTTAGAAGTCAACGTCAGAAGCATAAAATACTATATAAATACAACAGTTCTTCCATCGTATAAAACGAATAATTGCAACCAGTATGAAAGTTATGGACATTTCTACTTTCCAGGCAACCTAGGCTTCACCCTAGGGCGTTGCTCCACTAGATCGAATAGTTAGGGCCTTAGAAGTCAACGCGCGAAACATAAAACACAAAATAAATAGAACAGTTTTTCCATTGTATAAATCGAATAATTGCTACCAGTGTGAAAGTTATGGCCATTTCTACTTTCCGGGATACCTAGGCTTCACCCTAGTGCGTTGTTCCACCAGATCGAATAGTTAAGGCCTAAGGAGTGAACGCCAGAAGCATAAAATACAATATAAATACAACAGTTTTTCCATCGTATAAACCGGACAATTGCAACCAGTATGAAAGTTATGGTCATTTCTACGTTCCGGGCAACCTAGGTTTCACCCTAGGGCGTTGCTCCAACAGATTTAATAGTTAGTGCCTTAGAAGTCAACGCCCGAAGCATAAAATACAATATAAATACAACAGTTTTTCCGTCGTATAGCAGGAATGATTGCAACCAGTTCGAAAGTTATGGTCATTTCTACTTTCCGGGCAACCTAGGCTTCACCCTAGGGCGTTGTTCCACCCGATCGAATAGTTAGGGCCTAAGAAGTGAACGCCGGAAGCATAAAACACAAAATAAATAGAACAGTTTTTCCATTGTATAAATCGAATAATTGCTACCAGTGTGAAAGTTATGGTCATTTCTACGTTCCGGGCAACCTAGGCTTCACCCTAGTGCGGTGTTCCGCCAGATCGAATAGTTAAGGCCTAAGAAGTGAACGCCAGAAGCATAAAATACTATATAAATACAACAGTTTTTCCATCGTATAAAACGAATAATTGCAACCAGTCCGAAAGTTATGGACATTTCTACTTTCCGCGCAACCTAGGCTTCACCCTAGGGCGATGCTCCACCAGATCGAATAGTTAGGGCCTTAGAAGTCAACGAGCGAAACATAAAACACAAAATAAATAGAACAGTTTTTCCATTGTATAAATCGAATAATTGCTACCAGTGTTAAAGTTATGGTCATTTCTACGTTCCGGGCAACCTAGGATTCACCCTAGTGCGGTGTTCCGCCAGATCGAATAGTTAAGACCCAAGAAGTGAACGCCAGAAGCATAAAATACAATATAAATACAACAGTTTTTCCATCTTATAAGACGGATAATTGCAACCAGTATGAAAGTAATGGTGATTTCTACTTCCCGGGCAACCTAGGATTCACCCTAGGGCGTTGCTCCCACAGATTGTAAAGTTAGTGCCTAAGAAGTGAACGCCAGAAGCATAAAATACAATATAAATACAACAGTTTTTACATCGTATAAACCGGATAATCGCAACCAGTATGAAAGTTATGGTCATTTCTACTTTCCGGGCAACCTAGGATTCACCCTAGGGCGTTGCTCCAACAGATTGTATAGTTAGTGCCTTAGAAGTCAACGCCCGAAGCATAAAATGCAATACAAATACAACAGTCTTTCCATCATATAACAGGAGTAATTACAACCAGTTTGAAAGTGATGGTCATTTCTACGTGCCGGGCACTCTAGGCTTCACCCTAGGGCGTTGTTCCACCCGATCGAATAGTTACGGCCTAAGAAGTGAACGCCAGAAGCATAAAATGCAATATAAATACAACAGTTTTTCCATCGTATAAAACGAATAATTGCAACCAGTGAGAAAGTTATGGTCATTTCTACGTTCTGGGCAACCTAGGCTTCACCCTAGGGCGTTGCTCCAACAGACTCAATAGTTGGGGCCTTAGAGGTCAACGCCCGAAGCATAAAATGCAATATAAATACACCAGTTTTTCCATCGTATAACAGGAATAATTGCAACCAGTGTGAAAGTGATGGTCATTTCTACGTTCCGGGCAACCTAGGCTTCACTCTAGGGCGTAGCTCCACCAGATCGAATAGTTAGTGCCTTAGAAGTCAACGTCAGAAGCATAAAATACAGTATAAATACAACAGTTCTTCCATCGTATAAAACGAATAATTGCAACCAGTATGAAAGTTATGGACATTTCTACTTTCCACGCAACCTAGGCTTCACCCTAGGGCGTTGCTCCACTAGATCGAATAGTTAGGGCCTTAGAAGTCAACGCGCGAAACATAAAACACAAAATAAATACAACAGTTTTTCCATTGTATAAATCGAATAATTGCTACCAGTGTGAAAGTTACGGCCATTTCTACGTTCCGGGACACCTAGGCTTCACCCCAGTGCGTTGTTCCACCAGATCGAATAGTTAATGCCTAAGAAGTGAACGCCAGAAGCATAAAATACAATATAAATACAACAGTTTTTCCATCGTATAAACCGCATAATTGCAACCAGTGTGAAAGTAATGGTCATTTCTACGTTCCGGGCAACCTAGGCTTCACTCTAGGGCGTAGCTCCAGCAGATCGAATAGTTAGTGCCTTAGAAGTCAACGTCAGAAGCATAAAATACACTATAAATACAACAGTTCTTCCATCGTATAAAACGAATAATTGCAACCAGTATGAAAGTTATGGACATTTCTACTTTCCAGGCAACCTAAGCTTCACCCTAGGGCGTTGCTCCACTAGATCGAATAGTTAGGGCCTTAGAAGTCAACGCGCGAAACATAAAACACAAAATAAAAAGAACAGTTTTTCCATTGTATAAATCGAATAATTGCCACCAGTGTGAAAGTCACGGCCATTTCAACGTTCCGGGAAACCTAGGCTTCACCCTAGTGCGTTGTTCCACCAGATCGAATAGTTAAGGCCTAAGAAGTGAACGCCAGAAGCATAAAATACAATATAAATACAACAGTTTTTCCATCGTATAAACCGCATAATTGCAACCAGTATGAAAGTTATGGTCTCTTCTACTTTCCGGGCAACCTAGGATTCACCCTAGGGCGTTGCTCCAACAGATTGAATAGTTAGTGCCTTAGAAGTCAACGCCCGAAGCATAAAATGCAATAAAAATACAACAGTTTTTCCATCACATAACAGGAGTAATTGCAACCAGTTTGAAAGTGATGGTCATTTCTACGTTCCGCGCACCCTAGGCTTCACTCTAGGGCGTTGCTCCACCATATCGAATACTTAGTTCCTTAGAAGTCAACGCCAGAAGCATAAAATACAATATAAATACAACAGCTTTTCCGTCGTATAACAGGAATGATTGCAACCAGTTCGAAAGTTATGGTCATTTCTACTTTCCGGGCAACCTAGCCTTCACCCTAGGGCGTTGTTCCACCCGATCGAATAGTTAGGGCCTAAGAAGTGAACGCCAGATGCATAAAATACAATATAAATACAACAGTTTTTCCATCGTATAAAACGAATAATTGCAACCAGTGTGAAAGTTATGATCACTTCTACGTTCTGGGCAACCTAGGCTTCACTCTAGGGCGTTGCTCAACCAGATCGAATAGTTGGTGCCATAGAATTCAACGTCAGAAGCTTAAATTACAATATAAATCCAACAGTTTTTCCATCGTATAAAACGAATAATTGCAACCAGTATGAAAGTTATGGACATTTCTACTTTCCGGGCAACCTAGGCTTCACCCTAGGGCGTTGCTCCAACAGACTGAATAGTTGGGTCCTTAGAGGTCAACATCCGAAGCATAAAATGCAAAAAAATACAACAGTTTTTCCATCGTATAACAGGAATAATTGCAACCAGTGTGAAAGTGATGGTCATTTCTACGTTCTGGGCAACCTAGGCTTCACCCTAGGGCGTTGCTCCAACAGATTGTAAAGTTAGTGCCTAAGAAGTGAACGGCAGAAGCATAAAATACAATATAAATACAACAGTTTTTCCATCGTATAAATCGGATAATTGCAACCAGTATGAAAGTAATGGTGATTTCTACTTCCCGGGCAACCTAGGATTCACCCTAGGGCGTTGCTCCAACAGATTGAAAAGTTAGTGCCTAAGAAGTGAACGCCAGAAGCATAAAATACAATATAAATACAACAGTTTTTACATCGTATAAACCGGTTAATTGCAACCAGTATGAAAGTTATTGTCATTTCTACTTTCCGGGCGACCTAGGATTCACCCTAGGGCGTTGCTCCAACAGATTGAATAGTTCGTGCCTTAGAAGTCAACGCCCGAAGCATAAAATGCAATAAAAATACAACAGTTTTTCCATCATATAACAGGAGTAATTGCAACCAGTTTGAAAGTGATGGTCATTTCTACGTTCCGGGCACCCTAGGCTTCACTCTAGGGCGTTGCTCCACCATATCGAATACTTAGAGCCTTAGAAGTCAACGCCAGAAGCATAAAATACAATATAAATACAACAGTTTTTCCGTCGCATAACAGGAATGATTGCAACCAGTTCGAAAGTTATGGTCATTTCTACTTTCCGGGCAACCTAGGCTTCACCCTAGGGCGTTGTTCCACCCGATCGAATAGTTAGGGCCTTAGAAGTCAACGCGCGAAACATAAAACACAAAATAAATTGAACAGTTTTTCCATTGTATAAATCGAATAATTGCTACCAGTGTGAAAGTTATGGTCATTTCTACGTTCCGGGCAACCTAGGCTTCACCCTAGTGCGTTGTATCACCAGATCGAATAGTTAAGGCCTAAGAAGTGAACGCCAGAAGCATAAAATACAATATAAATACAACAGTTTTTCCATCGTATAAAACGAATAATTGCAACCAGTGTGAAAGTTATGGTCATTTCTACGTTCCGGGCAACCTAGGGTTCACCCTAGGGCGTTGCTCCAACAGATTGAAATGTTAGTGCCTAAGAAGTGAACGCCAGAAGCATAAAATACAATATAAATACAACAGTTTTTCCATCGTATAACAGGAATAATTGCAAAGAGCGTGAAAGTAATGGTCATTTCTACGTTCCGGGCAACCTAGGTTTCACTCTAGGGCGTTGCTCCACCAGATCGAATAGTTAGTGCCTTAGAAGTCAACGTCAGAAGCATAAAATACAATATAAGTACAACAGTTTTTCCATCGTATAAAACGAATAATTGCAACCAGTATGAAAGTCATGGTCATTTCTACGTCCCGGAAACCAAGGCTTCACCCTAGGGCGTTGCTCCAACAGATCGAATAGTTAGGGTCTCAGAAGTCGACACCAGAAGCATAAAATACAATATAAATGCAACAGTTTTTCCATCGTATAAAACGAATAATTGCAACCACTATGAAGGTTATGGTCGTTTCTACTATCCGGGCAACCTAGGGTTCACCCTAGGGCGTTGCTCCACCAGATCGAATAGTTAGGGCCTTAGAAGTCAACGCCAGAAGCATAAGGTACAATATAGATACAACAGCTTCTCCATCGTATAACAGGAACAATAGCAACCAGTGTGAAAGATATGGTCATTTCTACGTTCCGGGCAACCTAGGCGTCACTCTAAGGCGTTGGTCCACCAGACCGAATAGTTAGGGCCCATGAAGTCAACGCCAGAAGCATAAAATACAATATAAATGCAACAGCTTTTCCATCGTATAAAATGAATAATTGCAAAGAGTGTGAAAGTAATGGTCATTTCTACGTTCCCGGCAACCTAGGTTTCAGTCTAGGGCGTTGCTCCACCAGATCGAATACTTAGTGCGTTAGAAGTCAACGTCAGAAGCATAAAATACAGTATAAATACAACAGTCTTTCCATCGTATAAACCGAATAATTGCAACCAGTATGAAAGTTATGGACATTTCTACATTCCGGGCAACCTAGGCTTCACACTAGGGCGATGCTCCACCAGATCGAATAGTTAGGGCATTAGAAGCCAACGCGCGAAACATAAAACACAAAATGAATAGAACAGTTTTTCCATTGTATAAATCGAATAATTGCTACCAGTGTGAAAGTTATGGTCATTCCTACGTTCCGGGCAACCTAGGCTTCACCCTAGTGCGTTGTTCCACCAGATCGAATAGTTAAGGCCTAAGAAGTGAACGCCAGAAGCATAAAATACAATATAAATATAACAGTTTTTCCATCGTATAAAACGGATAATTGCAACCAGTATGAAAGTTATGGTCATTTCTACTTCCCGGGCAACCTAGGATTCACCCTAGGGCGTTGCTCCAACAGATTGAAAAGTTAGTGCCTAAGAAGTGAGCGCCGGAAGCATAAAATACAATATAAATACAACAGTTTTTCCATCGTATAAACCGGATAATTGCAACCAGTATGAAAGTTATGGTCATTTCTACTTTCCGGGCAACCTAGGATGCACCCTAGGGCGTTGCTCCAACAGATTGAATAGTTAGTGCCTTAGAAGTCAACGCCCGAAGCATCAAATGCAATAAAAATACAACAGTTTTTCCATCATATAACAGGAGTAACTGCAACCAGTTTGAAAGTGATGGTCATTTCTACGTTCCGGGCACCCTAGGCTTCACTCTAGGGCGTTGCTCCACCATATCGAATACTTAGTGCCTTAGAAGTTTAAGGCCAGAAGCATAAAATACAATATAAATACAACAGTTTTTCCATCGTATAAAACGAATAATTGCAACCAGTGTGCGAGTGATGGTCATTTCTACGTTTCGGGCAACCTAGACTTCACTTTAGGGCGTTGTTCCACCAGATCGAATAGTTAGTGCCTTAGAAGTCAACGTCAGAAGCATAAAATACTATATAAATACAACAGTTCTTCCATCGTATAAAACGAATAATTGCAACCAGTATGAAAGTTATGGACATTTCTACTTTCCAGGCAACCTAGGCTTCACCCTAGGGCGTTGCTCCACTAGATCGAATAGTTAGGGCCTTAGAAGTCAACGCGCGAAACATAAAACACAAAATAAATAGAACAGTTTTTCCATTGTATAAATCGAATAATTGCTACCAGTGTGAAAGTTATGGCCATTTCTACTTTCCGGGATACCTAGGCTTCACCCTAGTGCGTTGTTCCACCAGATCGAATAGTTAAGGCCTAAGGAGTGAACGCCAGAAGCATAAAATACAATATAAATACAACAGTTTTTCCATCGTATAAACCGGACAATTGCAACCAGTATGAAAGTTATGGTCATTTCTACGTTCCGGGCAACCTAGGTTTCACCCTAGGGCGTTGCTCCAACAGATTTAATAGTTAGTGCCTTAGAAGTCAACGCCCGAAGCATAAAATACAATATAAATACAACAGTTTTTCCGTCGTATAGCAGGAATGATTGCAACCAGTTCGAAAGTTATGGTCATTTCTACTTTCCGGGCAACCTAGGCTTCACCCTAGGGCGTTGTTCCACCCGATCGAATAGTTAGGGCCTAAGAAGTGAACGCCGGAAGCATAAAACACAAAATAAATAGAACAGTTTTTCCATTGTATAAATCGAATAATTGCTACCAGTGTGAAAGTTATGGTCATTTCTACGTTCCGGGCAACCTAGGCTTCACCCTAGTGCGGTGTTCCGCCAGATCGAATAGTTAAGGCCTAAGAAGTGAACGCCAGAAGCATAAAATACTATATAAATACAACAGTTTTTCCATCGTATAAAACGAATAATTGCAACCAGTCCGAAAGTTATGGACATTTCTACTTTCCGCGCAACCTAGGCTTCACCCTAGGGCGATGCTCCACCAGATCGAATAGTTAGGGCCTTAGAAGTCAACGAGCGAAACATAAAACACAAAATAAATAGAACAGTTTTTCCATTGTATAAATCGAATAATTGCTACCAGTGTTAAAGTTATGGTCATTTCTACGTTCCGGGCAACCTAGGATTCACCCTAGTGCGGTGTTCCGCCAGATCGAATAGTTAAGACCCAAGAAGTGAACGCCAGAAGCATAAAATACAATATAAATACAACAGTTTTTCCATCTTATAAGACGGATAATTGCAACCAGTATGAAAGTAATGGTGATTTCTACTTCCCGGCCAACCTAGGATTCACCCTAGGGCGTTGCTCCCACAGATTGTAAAGTTAGTGCCTAAGAAGTGAACGCCAGAAGCATAAAATACAATATAAATACAACAGTTTTTACATCGTATAAACCGGATAATCGCAACCAGTATGAAAGTTATGGTCATTTCTACTTTCCGGGCAACCTAGGATTCACCCTAGGGCGTTGCTCCAACAGATTGTATAGTTAGTGCCTTAGAAGTCAACGCCCGAAGCATAAAATGCAATACAAATACAACAGTCTTTCCATCATATAACAGGAGTAATTACAACCAGTTTGAAAGTGATGGTCATTTCTACGTGCCGGGCACTCTAGGCTTCACCCTAGGGCGTTGTTCCACCCGATCGAATAGTTACGGCCTAAGAAGTGAACGCCAGAAGCATAAAATACAATATAAATACAACAGTTTTTCCATCGTATAAAACGAATAATTGCAACCAGTGAGAAAGTTATGGTCATTTCTACGTTCTGGGCAACCTAGGCTTCACCCTAGGGCGTTGCTCCAACAGACTCAATAGTTGGGGCCTTAGAGGTCAACGCCCGAAGCATAAAATGCAATATAAATACACCAGTTTTTCCATCGTATAACAGGAATAATTGCAACCAGTGTGAAAGTGATGGTCATTTCTACGTTCCGGGCAACCTAGGCTTCACTCTAGGGCGTAGCTCCACCAGATCGAATAGTTAGTGCCTTAGAAGTCAACGTCAGAAGCATAAAATACAGTATAAATACAACAGTTCTTCCATCGTATAAAACGAATAATTGCAACCAGTATGAAAGTTATGGACATTTCTACTTTCCACGCAACCTAGGCTTCACCCTAGGGCGTTGCTCCACTAGATCGAATAGTTAGGGCCTTAGAAGTCAACGCGCGAAACATAAAACACAAAATAAATACAACAGTTTTTCCATTGTATAAATCGAATAATTGCTACCAGTGTGAAAGTTACGGCCATTTCTACGTTCCGGGACACCTAGGCTTCACCCCAGTGCGTTGTTCCACCAGATCGAATAGTTAATGCCTAAGAAGTGAACGCCAGAAGCATAAAATACAATATAAATACAACAGTTTTTCCATCGTATAAACCGCATAATTGCAACCAGTGTGAAAGTAATGGTCATTTCTACGTTCCGGGCAACCTAGGCTTCACTCTAGGGCGTAGCTCCAGCAGATCGAATAGTTAGTGCCTTAGAAGTCAACGTCAGAAGCATAAAATACACTATAAATACAACAGTTCTTCCATCGTATAAAACGAATAATTGCAACCAGTATGAAAGTTATGGACATTTCTACTTTCCAGGCAACCTAAGCTTCACCCTAGGGCGTTGCTCCACTAGATCGAATAGTTAGGGCCTTAGAAGTCAACGCGCGAAACATAAAACACAAAATAAAAAGAACAGTTTTTCCATTGTATAAATCGAATAATTGCCACCAGTGTGAAAGTCACGGCCATTTCAACGTTCCGGGAAACCTAGGCTTCACCCTAGTGCGTTGTTCCACCAGATCGAATAGTTAAGGCCTAAGAAGTGAACGCCAGAAGCATAAAATACAATATAAATACAACAGTTTTTCCATCGTATAAACCGCATAATTGCAACCAGTATGAAAGTTATGGTCTCTTCTACTTTCCGGGCAACCTAGGATTCACCCTAGGGCGTTGCTCCAACAGATTGAATAGTTAGTGCCTTAGAAGTCAACGCCCGAAGCATAAAATGCAATAAAAATACAACAGTTTTTCCATCACATAACAGGAGTAATTGCAACCAGTTTGAAAGTGATGGTCATTTCTACGTTCCGCGCACCCTAGGCTTCACTCTAGGGCGTTGCTCCACCATATCGAATACTTAGTTCCTTAGAAGTCAACGCCAGAAGCATAAAATACAATATAAATACAACAGCTTTTCCGTCGTATAACAGGAATGATTGCAACCAGTTCGAAAGTTATGGTCATTTCTACTTTCCGGGCAACCTAGCCTTCACCCTAGGGCGTTGTTCCACCCGATCGAATAGTTAGGGCCTAAGAAGTGAACGCCAGATGCATAAAATACAATATAAATACAACAGTTTTTCCATCGTATAAAACGAATAATTGCAACCAGTGTGAAAGTTATGATCACTTCTACGTTCTGGGCAACCTAGGCTTCACTCTAGGGCGTTGCTCAACCAGATCGAATAGTTGGTGCCATAGAATTCAACGTCAGAAGCTTAAATTACAATATAAATCCAACAGTTTTTCCATCGTATAAAACGAATAATTGCAACCAGTATGAAAGTTATGGACATTTCTACTTTCCGGGCAACCTAGGCTTCACCCTAGGGCGTTGCTCCAACAGACTGAATAGTTGGGTCCTTAGAGGTCAACATCCGAAGCATAAAATGCAAAAAAATACAACAGTTTTTCCATCGTATAACAGGAATAATTGCAACCAGTGTGAAAGTGATGGTCATTTCTACGTTCTGGGCAACCTAGGCTTCACCCTAGGGCGTTGCTCCAACAGATTGTAAAGTTAGTGCCTAAGAAGTGAACGCCAGAAGCATAAAATACAATATAAATACAACAGTTTTTACATCGTATAAACCGGATAATCGCAACCAGTATGAAAGTTATGGTCACTTCTACTTTCCGGGCAACCTAGGATTCACCCTAGGGCGTTGCTCCAACAGATTGTATAGTTAGTGCCTTAGAAGTCAACGCCCGAAGCATAAAATGCAATACAAATACAACAGTTTTTCCATCATATAACAGGAGTAATTGCAACCAGTTTGAAAGTGATGGTCATTTCTACGTTCCGGGCACCCTAGGCTTCATCCTAGGGCGTTGTTCCACCCGATCGAATAGTTACGGCCTAAAAAGTGAACGCCAGAAGCATAAAATACAATATAAATACAACAGTTTTTCCATCGTATAAAACGAATAATTGCAACCAGTGAGAAAGTTATGGTCATTTCTACGTTCTGGGCAACCTAGGCTTCACCGTAGGGCGCTGCTCCAACAGACTCAATAGTTGGGGCCTTAGAGGTCAACGCCCGAAGCATAAAATGCAATATAATTACACCAGTTTTTCCATCGTATAACAGGAATAATTGCAACCAGTGTGAAAGTGATGGTCATTTCTACGTTCCGGGCAACCTAGGCTTCACCCTAGGGCGTTGCTCCACCCGACCGAATAGTTAGGGCCTAAGAAGTGAACGCCAGAAGCATAAAATACAATATAAATACAACAGTTTTTCCATCGTATAAAACGAATAATTGCATCCAGTGTGAAAGTAATGGTCATTTCTACGTTCCGGGCAACCTAGGCTTCACTCTAGGGCGTAGCTCCACCAGATCGAATAGTTAGTGCCTTAGAAGTCAACGTCAGAAGCATAAAATACAGTATAAATACAACAGTTCTTCCATCGTATAAAACGAATAATTGCAACCAGTATGAAAGTTATGGACATTTCTACTTTCCAGGCAACCTAGGCTTCACCCTAGGGCGTTGCTCCACTAGATCGAATAGTTAGGGCCTTAGAAGTCAACGCGCGAAACATAAAACACAAAATAAATACAACAGTTTTTCCATTGTATAAATCGAATAATTGCTACCAGTGCGAAAGTTACGCCCATTTCTACGTTCCGGGACACCTAGGCTTCACCCCAGTGCGTTGTTCCACCAGATCGAATAGTTAATGCCTAAGAAGTGAACGCCAGAAGCATAAAATACAATATAAATGCAACAGTTTTTCCATCGTATAAACCGCATAATTGCAACCAGTATGAAAGTTATGGTCTCTTCTACTTTCCGGGCAACCTAGGATTCACCCTAGGGCGTTGCTCCGACAGATTGAATAGTTAGTGCCTTAGAAGTCAACGCCCGAAGCATAAAATGCAATAAAAATACAACAGTTTTTCCATCATATAACAGGAGTAATTGAACCAGTTTGAAAGTGATGGTCATTTCTACGTTCCGGGCACCCTATGCTTCACTCTAGGGCGTTGCTCCACCATATCGAATACTTAGTGCCTTAGAAGTCAACGCCAGAAGCATAAAATACCATATAAATGCAACAGTTTTTCCGTCGTATAACAGGAATGACTGCAACCAGTTCGAAAGTTATGGTCATTTCTACTTTCCGGGCAACCTAGGCTTCACCCTAGGGCGATGCTCCACCAGATCGAATAGTTAGGGCCTTAGAAGTCAACGCGCGAAACATAAAACGCAAAATAAATAGAACAGTTTTTCCATTGTATAAATCGAATAATTGCTACCAGTGTGAAAGTTATGGTCATTTCTACGTTCCGGGCAACCTAGGCTTCACCCTAGTGCGTTGTTCCACCAGATCGAATAGTTAAGGCCTAAGAAGTGAACGGCAGAAGCATAAAATACAATATAAATACAACAGTTTTTCCATCGTATAAATCGGATAATTGCAACCAGTATGAAAGTAATGGTGATTTCTACTTCCCGGGCAACCTAGGATTCACCCTAGGGCGTTGCTCCAACAGATTGAAAAGTTAGTGCCTAAGAAGTGAACGCCAGAAGCATAAAATACAATATAAATACAACAGTTTTTACATCGTATAAACCGGTTAATTGCAACCAGTATGAAAGTTATTGTCATTTCTACTTTCCGGGCGACCTAGGATTCACCCTAGGGCGTTGCTCCAACAGATTGAATAGTTCGTGCCTTAGAAGTCAACGCCCGAAGCATAAAATGCAATAAAAATACAACAGTTTTTCCATCATATAACAGGAGTAATTGCAACCAGTTTGAAAGTGATGGTCATTTCTACGTTCCGGGCACCCTAGGCTTCACTCTAGGGCGTTACTCCACCATATCGAATACTTAGAGCCTTAGAAGTCAACGCCAGAAGCATAAAATACAATATAAATACAACAGTTTTTCCGTCGCATAACAGGAATGATTGCAACCAGTTCGAAAGTTATGGTCATTTCTACTTTCCGGGCAACCTAGGCTTCACCCTAGGGCGTTGTTCCACCCGATCGAATAGTTAGGGCCTTAGAAGTCAACGCGCGAAACATAAAACACAAAATAAATTGAACAGTTTTTCCATTGTATAAATCGAATAATTGCTACCAGTGTGAAAGTTATGGTCATTTCTACGTTCCGGGCAACCTAGGCTTCACCCTAGTGCGTTGTATCACCAGATCGAATAGTTAAGGCCTAAGAAGTGAACGCCAGAAGCATAAAATACAATATAAATACAACAGTTTTTCCATCGTATAAAACGAATAATTGCAACCAGTGTGAAAGTTATGGTCATTTCTACGTTCCGGGCAACCTAGGGTTCACCCTAGGGCGTTGCTCCAACAGATTGAAATGTTAGTGCCTAAGAAGTGAACGCCAGAAGCATAAAATACAATATAAATACAACAGTTTTTCCATCGTATAACAGGAATAATTGCAAAGAGCGTGAAAGTAATGGTCATTTCTACGTTCCGGGCAACCTAGGTTTCACTCTAGGGCGTTGCTCCACCAGATCGAATAGTTAGTGCCTTAGAAGTCAACGTCAGAAGCATAAAATACAATATAAGTACAACAGTTTTTCCATCGTATAAAACGAATAATTGCAACCAGTATGAAAGTCATGGTCATTTCTACGTCCCGGAAACCAAGGCTTCACCCTAGGGCGTTGCTCCAACAGATCGAATAGTTAGGGTCTCAGAAGTCGACACCAGAAGCATAAAATACAATATAAATGCAACAGTTTTTCCATCGTATAAAACGAATAATTGCAACCACTATGAAGGTTATGGTCGTTTCTACTATCCGGGCAACCTAGGGTTCACCCTAGGGCGTTGCTCCACCAGATCGAATAGTTAGGGCCTTAGAAGTCAACGCCAGAAGCATAAGGTACAATATAGATACAACAGCTTCTCCATCGTATAACAGGAACAATAGCAACCAGTGTGAAAGATATGGTCATTTCTACGTTCCGGGCAACCTAGGCGTCACTCTAAGGCGTTGGTCCACCAGACCGAATAGTTAGGGCCCATGAAGTCAACGCCAGAAGCATAAAATACAATATAAATGCAACAGCTTTTCCATCGTATAAAATGAATAATTGCAAAGAGTGTGAAAGTAATGGTCATTTCTACGTTCCCGGCAACCTAGGTTTCAGTCTAGGGCGTTGCTCCACCAGATCGAATACTTAGTGCGTTAGAAGTCAACGTCAGAAGCATAAAATACAGTATAAATACAACAGTCTTTCCATCGTATAAACCGAATAATTGCAACCAGTATGAAAGTTATGGACATTTCTACATTCCGGGCAACCTAGGCTTCACACTAGGGCGATGCTCCACCAGATCGAATAGTTAGGGCATTAGAAGCCAACGCGCGAAACATAAAACACAAAATGAATAGAACAGTTTTTCCATTGTATAAATCGAATAATTGCTACCAGTGTGAAAGTTATGGTCATTCCTACGTTCCGGGCAACCTAGGCTTCACCCTAGTGCGTTGTTCCACCAGATCGAATAGTTAAGGCCTAAGAAGTGAACGCCAGAAGCATAAAATACAATATAAATATAACAGTTTTTCCATCGTATAAAACGGATAATTGCAACCAGTATGAAAGTTATGGTCATTTCTACTTCCCGGGCAACCTAGGATTCACCCTAGGGCGTTGCTCCAACAGATTGAAAAGTTAGTGCCTAAGAAGTGAGCGCCGGAAGCATAAAATACAATATAAATACAACAGTTTTTCCATCGTATAAACCGGATAATTGCAACCAGTATGAAAGTTATGGTCATTTCTACTTTCCGGGCAACCTAGGATGCACCCTAGGGCGTTGCTCCAACAGATTGAATAGTTAGTGCCTTAGAAGTCAACGCCCGAAGCATCAAATGCAATAAAAATACAACAGTTTTTCCATCATATAACAGGAGTAACTGCAACCAGTTTGAAAGTGATGGTCATTTCTACGTTCCGGGCACCCTAGGCTTCACTCTAGGGCGTTGCTCCACCATATCGAATACTTAGTGCCTTAGAAGTTTAAGGCCAGAAGCATAAAATACAATATAAATACAACAGTTTTTCCATCGTATAAAACGAATAATTGCAACCAGTGTGCGAGTGATGGTCATTTCTACGTTTCGGGCAACCTAGACTTCACTTTAGGGCGTTGTTCCACCAGATCGAATAGTTAGGGCCTATGAAGTCAGCGCCGGAAGCATAAAATACAATATAAATATAACAGTTTTTCCATCGAACAAAACGAATAATAGCCACCATTGTGAAGGTTATGGTCATTTCTGTGTTCCGGGCAACCTAAGCTTCACTCTAGGGCGTTGCTCCACCAGATCGAACAGTTAGTGCCTTAGAAGTCAACGCCAGAAGCATAAAATACAATATAAATACAACAGTTTTTCCATCGTATAAAACGAATAATTGCAACCAGTATGAAAGTCATGGTCATTTCTACGTTCCGGGAAACCAAGGCTCCACTCTAGGGCGTTGCTCCAACAGATCGGATAGTTAGGGCCTCAGAAGTCAACGCCAGAAGCATAAAATACAATATAAATACAACAGTTTTTCCATCCTATAAAACGAATAATTGCAACCACTATGAAAGTTATGGTCATTTCTACTATCCGGGCAACCAAGGCTTCACCCTAGGGCGTTACTCCACCAGATCGAATAGTTAGGGCCTTAGAAGTCAACGCCAGAAGCATAAGGTACAATATAAATACAACAGCTTTTCCATCGTATAACAGGGACAATAGCAACCAGTGTGAAAGTTATGGTCATTTCTACGTTCCGGGCAACCTAGGCTTCACCCTAGTGCGTTGTTCCACCTGACCGAATAGTTAAAGCCTAAGAAGTGAACGCCAGAAGCATAAAATACAATATAAATACAACAGTTTTTCCATCGTATAAAACGGATAATTGCAACCAGTATGAAAGTTATGGTCATTTCTACTTCCCGGGCAACCTAGGATTCACCCTAGGGCGTTGCTCCAACAGATTGAATAGTTAGAGCCCTAGAAGTCAACGCCCGAAGCATCAAACGCAACAAAAATACAACAGTTTTTCCATCATATAACAGCAGTAATTGCAACCAGTATGAAAGTTATGGACATTTCTACTTTCCGGGCAACCTAGGCTTCACACTAGGGCGATGCTCCACCAGATCGAATAGTTAGGGCATTAGAAGCCAACGCGCGAAACATAAAACACAAAATGAATAGAACAGTTTTTCCATTGTATAAATCGAATAATTGCTACCAGTGTGAAAGTTATGGTCATCTCTACGTTCCGGGCAACCTAGGCTTCACTCTAGGGCGTTGCCCCAACAGACCGAATAGTTGGTGCCTTAGAAGTCAACGTCAGAAGCATAAAATACATTATGAATACAACAGTTTTTCCATCGAATAAAACGAATAATAGCCACCAGTGTGAAGGTTATGGTCATTTCTATGTTCCGGGCAACCTAAGCTTCACTCTAGGGCGTTGCTCCACCAGATCGAACAGTTAGTGCCTTAGAAGTCAACGCCAGAAGCATAAAATACAATATAAATACAACAGTTTTTCCATCGTATAAAACGAATAATTGCAACCAGTATGAAAGTCATGGTCATTTCTACGTCCCGGAAACCAAGGCTTCACTCTAGGGCGTTGCTCCAACAGATCGAATAGTTAGGGTCTCAGAAGTCAACACCAGAAGCATAAAATACAATATAAATGCAACAGTTTTTCCATCGTATAAAACGAATAATTGGAACCACTATGAAAGTTATGGTCGTTTCTACTATCCGGGCAACCTAGGGTTCACCCTAGGGCGATGCTCCACCAGATCGAATAGTTAGGGCATTAGAAGCCAACGCGCGAAACATAAAACACAAAATGAATAGAACAGTTTTTCCATTGTATAAATAGAATAATTGCTACCAGTGTGAAAGTTATGGTCATTCCTACGTTCCGGGCAACCTAGGCTTCACCCTAGTGCGTTGTTCCAACAGATTGAAAAGTTAGTGCCTAAGAAGTGAGCGCCGGAAGCATAAAATACAATATAAATACAACAGTTTTTCCATCGTATAAACCGGATAATTGCAACCAGTATGAAAGTTATGGTCATTTCTACTTTCCGGGCAACCTAGGATGCACCCTAGGGCGTTGCTCCAACAGATTGAATAGTTAGTGCCTTAGAAGTCAACGCCCGAAGCATCAAATGCAATAAAAATACAACAGTTTTTCCATCATATAACAGGAGTAATTGCTACCAGTTTGAAAGTGATGGTCATTTCTACGTTCCGGGCACCCTAGGCTTCACTCTAGGGCGTTGCTCCACCATATCGAATACTTAGTGCCTTAGAAGTTTAACGCCAGAAGCATAAAATACAATAAAAATACAACAGTTTTTCCATCATATTACAGGAGTAATTGCAACCAGTATGAAAGTTACGGACATTTCTACTTCCCGGGCAATCTAGGATTCACATTAGGGCGTTGCTCCAACAGATCGAATAGTTAGGGCCTATGAAGTCAGCGCCGGAAGCATAAAATACAATATAAATATAACAGTTTTTCCATCGTATAAAACGAATAATAGCCACCAGTGTGAAGGTTATGGTCATTTCTATGTTCCGGGCAACCTATGCTTCACTCTAGGGCGTTGCTCCACCAGATCGAACAGTTAGTGCCTTAGAAGTCAACGCCAGAAGCATAAAATACAATATAAATACAACAGTTTTTCCATCGTATAAAACGAATAATTGCAACCAGTATGAAAGTCCTGGTCATTTCTACGTTCCGGAAAAACCAAGGCTCCACTCTAGGGCGATGCTCCAACAGATCGGATAGTTAGGGCCTCAGAAGTCAACGCCAGAAGCATAAAATACAATATAAATACAACAGTTTTTCCATCCTATAAAACGAATAATTGCAACCACTATGAAAGTTATGGTCATTTCTACTATCCGGGCAACCAAGGCTTCACCCTAGGGCGTTACTCCACCAGATAGAATAGTTAGGGCCTTAGAAGTCAACGCCAGAAGCATAAGGTACAATATAAATACAACAGCTTTTCCATCGTATAACAGGGACAATAGCAACCAGTGTGAAAGTTATGGTCATTTCTACGTTCCGGGCAACCTAGGCTTCACCCTAGTGCGTTGTTCCACCTGACCGAATAGTTAAAGCCTAAGAAGTGAACGCCAGAAGCATAAAATACAATATAAATACAACAGTTTTTCCATCGTATAAAACGGATAATTGCAACCAGTATGAAAGTTATGGTCATTTCTACTTCCCGGTAAATCTAGGATTCACCTTAGGGCGTTGCTCCAACAGACTGAAAAGTTAGTGCCTAAGAAGTGAGCGCCAGAAGCATAAAATACAATATAAATACAACAGTTTTTCCATCGTATAAACCGGATAATTGCAACCAGTATGAAAGTTATGGTCATTTCTACTTCCCGGGCAACCTAGGATTCACCCTAGGGCGTTGCTCCAACAGATTGAATAGTTAGAGCCCTAGAAGTCAACGCCCGAAGCATCAAACGCAACAAAAATACAACAGTTTTTCCATCATATAACAGCAGTAATTGCAACCAGTTTGAAAGTGATGGTCATTTATACGTTCCGGGCACCCTAGGCTTCACTCTAGGGCGTTGCTCCACCATATCGAATTCTTAGTGCCTTAGAAGTCAACGCCAGAAGCATAAAATACAATATAAACACAACAGTTTTTCCATCGTATAACAGGAATAATTGCAACCAGTTTGAAAGTTATGGTCATTTCTACTTTCCGGGCAACCTAGGCTTCACCCTAGGGCGTTGTTCCACCCGATCGAATAGTGAGGGCCTAAGAAGTGAACGCCAGAAGCATAAAATACAATATAAATACAACAGTTTTTCCATCGTATAAAACGAATAATTGCAACCAGTGTGAAAGTTATGGTCATTTCTACGTTCCGGGCAACCGAGGATTCACCTTAGGGCGTTGCTCCAACAGACTGAAAAGTTAGTGCCTAAGAAGTGAACGCCAGAAGCATAAAATACAATATAAATACAACAATTTTTCCATCGTATAAACCGGATAATTGCAACCAGTATGAAAGTTATGGTCATTTCTACGTTCCGGGCAACCTAGGTTTCACTCTAGGGCGTTGCTCCACCAGATCGAATAGTTAGTGCCTTAGAAGTCAACGTCAGAAGCATAAAATACAATATAAATACAACAGTTTTTCCATCGTATAAAACGAATAATTGCAACCAGTATGAAAGTCATGGTCATTTCTACGTCCCGGAAACCAAGGCTTCACCCTAGGGCGTTGCTCCAACAGATCGAATAGTTAGGGTCTCAGAAGTCGACACCAGAAGCATAAAATACAATATAAATGCAACAGTTTTTCCATCGTATAAAACGAATAATTGCAACCACTATGAAAGTTATGGTCGTTTCTACTATCCGGGCAACCTAGGGTTCACCCTAGGGCGTTGCTCCACCAGATCGAATAGTTAGGGCATTAGAAGCCAACGCGCGAAACATAAAACACAATATGAATAGAACAGTTTTTCCATTGTATAAATCGAATAATTGCTACCAGTGTGAAAGTTATGGTCATCTCTACGTTCCGGGCAACCTAGGCTTCACTCTAGGGCGTTGCCCCAACAGATCGAATAGTTGGTGCCTTAGAAGTCAACGTCAGAAGCTTAAAATACAATATGAATACAATAGTT
Source organism: Calliopsis andreniformis (assembly GCF_051401765.1). Taxonomy (NCBI): domain Eukaryota; kingdom Metazoa; phylum Arthropoda; class Insecta; order Hymenoptera; family Andrenidae; genus Calliopsis; species Calliopsis andreniformis. The sequence continues at coordinate 3,109,487 of NW_027480436.1, read as the reverse complement.
TCTCCATCGAATAAAACGAATAATAGCCACCAGTGTGAAGGTTATGGTCATTTTTATGTTCCGGGCAACCTAAGCTTCACTCTAGGGCGTTGCTCCACCAGATCGAACAGTTAGCGCCATAGAAGTCAACGCCAGAAGCATAAAATACAATATAAATACAACAGTTTTTCCATCGTAAAAAACGAATAATTGCAACCAGTATGAAAGTCATGGTCATTTCTACGTCCCGGAAACGAAGGCTTCACTCTAGGGCGTTGCTCCAACAGATCGAATAGTTAGGGTCTCAGAAGTCAACACCAGAAGCATAAAATACAATATAAATGCAACAGTTTTTCAATCGTATAAAACGAATAATTGCAACCACTATGAAGGTTATGGTCGTTTCTACTATCCGGGCAACCTAGGGTTCACCCTAGGGCGTTGCTCCACCAGATCGAATAGTTAGGGCCTTAGAAGTCAACGCGCGACACATAAAACACAAAATAAATAGAACAGTTTTTCCATTGTATAAATCGAATAATTGCTACCAGTGTGAAAGTTATGGTCATTTCTACGTTCCGGGCAACCTAGGCTTCACCCTAGTGCGTTGTTTCACCAGATCGAATAGTTAAGGCCTAAGAAGTGAACGCCAGAAGCATAAAATACAATATAAATACAACAGTTTTTCCATCGTATAAAACGAATAATTGCAACCAGTGTGAAAGTTATGGTCATTTCTACGTTCCGGGCAACCTAGGGTTCACCATAGGGCGTTGCTCCAACAGATTGAAAAGTTAGTGCCTAAGAAGTGAACGCCAGAAGCATAAAATACAATATAAATACAACAGTTTTTCCATCGTATAAAACGAATAATTGCAACCAGTATGAAAGTCATGGTCATTTCTACGTCCCGGAAACCAAGGCTTCACTCTAGGGCGTTGCTCCAACAGATCGAATAGTTAGGGTCTCAGAAGTCAACACCAGAAGCATAAAATACAATATAAATGCAACAATTTTTCCATCGTATAAAACGAATAATTGCAACCACTATGAAGGTTATGGTCGTTTCTACTATCCGGGCAACCTAGGGTTCGCCCTAGGGCGTTGCTCCACCAGATCGAATAGTTAGGGCCTTAGAAGTCAACGCCAGAAGCATAAGGTACAATATAAATACAACAGCTTCTCCATCGTGTAACAGGAACAATAGCAACCAGTGTGAAAGATATGGTCATTTCTACGTTCCGGGCAACCTAGGCGTCACTCTAAGGCGTTGGTCCACCAGATCGAATAGTTAGGGCCCATGAAGTCAACGCCAGAAGCATAAAATACAATATAAATGCAACAGCTTTTCCATCGTATAAAATGAATAATTGCAAAGAGTGTGAAGGTAATGGTCATTTCTACGTTCCCGGCAACCTAGGTTTCACTCTATGGCGTTGCTCCACCAGATCGAATACTTAGTGCGTTAGAAGTCAACGTCAGAAGCATAAAATACAGTATAAATACAACAGTCTTTCCATCGTATAAACCGAATAATTGCAACCAGTATGAAAGTTTTGGACATTTCTACTTTCCGGGCAACCTAGGCTTTACACTAGGGCGATGCTCCACCAGATCGAATAGTTAGGGCATTAGAAGCCAACGCGCGAAACATAAAACACAAAATGAATAGAACAGTTTTTCCATTGTATAAATCGAATAATTGCTACCAGTGTGAAAGTTATGGTCATTCCTACGTTCCGGGCAACCTAGGCTTCACCCTAGTGCGTTGTTCCACCAGATCGAATGGTTAAGGCCTAACAAGTGAACGCCAGAAGCATAAAATACAATATAAATACAACAGTTTTTCCATCGTATAAACCGGGTAATAGCAACCAGTATGAAAGTTATGGTCATTTCTACTTTCCGGGCAACCTAGGATTCACCCTTGTGCGTTGCTCCAACGGATTGAATAGTTAGTGCCTTCGAAGTCAACGCCCGAAGCATCAAATGCAATAAAAATTCAACAGTTTTTCCATCATATAACAGGAGTAATTGCAACCAGTTTGAAAGTGATGGTCTTTTCTACGTTCCGGGCACCCTAGGCTTCACTCTAGGGCGTTGCTCCACCAGATCGAACAGTTAGTGCCTTAGAAGTCAACGCCAGAAGCATAAAATACAATATAAATACAACAGTTTTTCCATCGTATAAAACGAATAATTGCAACCAGTATGAAAGTCATGGTCATTTCTACGTCCCGGAAACCAAGCCTTCACTCTAGGGCGTTGCTCCAACAGATCGAATAGTTAGGGTCTCAGAAGTCAACACCAGAAGCATAAAATACAATATAAATGCAACAGTTTTTCCATCGTATAAAACGAATAATTGCAACCACTATGAAGGTTATGGTCGTTTCTACTATCCGGGCAACCTAGGGTTCACCCTAGGGCGTTGCTCCACCAGATCGAATAGTTAGGGCCTTAGAAGTCAACGCCAGAAGCATAAGGTACAATATAGATACAACAGCTTCTCCATCGTATAACAGGAACAATAGCAACCAGTGTGAAAGATATGGTCATTTCTACGTTCCGGGCAACCTAGGCGTCACTCTAAGGCGTTGGTCCACCAGACCGAATAGTTAGGGCCCATGAAGTCAACGCCAGAAGCATAAAATACAATATAAATGCAACAGCTTTTCCATCGTATAAAATGAATAATTGCAAAGAGTGTGAAAGTAATGGTCATTTCTACGTTCCCGGCAACCTAGGTTTCAGTCTAGGGCGTTGCTCCACCAGATCGAATACTTAGTGCGTTAGAAGTCAACGTCAGAAGCATAAAATACAGTATAAATACAACAGTCTTTCCATCGTATAAACCGAATAATTGCAACCAGTATGAAAGTTATGGACGTTTCTACTTTCCGGGCAACCTAGGCTTCACACTAGGGCGATGCTCCACCAGATCGAATAGTTAGGGCATTAGAAGCCAACGCGCGAAACATAAAACACAAAATGAATAGAACAGTTTTTCCATTGTATAAATCGAATAATTGCTACCAGTGTGAAAGTTATGGTCATTCCTACGTTCCGGGCAACCTAGGCTTCACCCTAGTGCGTTGTTCCACCAGATCGAATAGTTAAGGCCTAAGAAGTGAACGCCAGAAGCATAAAATACAATATAAATATAACAGTTTTTCCATCGTATAAAACGGATAATTGCAACCAGTATGAAAGTTATGGTCATGTCTACTTCCCGGGCAACCTAGGATTCACCCTAGGGCGTTGCTCCAACAGATTGAAAAGTTAGTGCCTAAGAAGTGAGCGCCGGAAGCATAAAATACAATATAAATACAACAGTTTTTCCATCGTATAAACCGGATAATTGCAACCAGTATGAAAGTTATGGTCATTTCTACTTTCCGGGCAACCTAGGATGCACCCTAGGGCGTTGCTCCAACAGATTGAATAGTTAGTGCCTTAGAAGTCAACGCCCGAAGCATCAAATGCAATAAAAATACAACAGTTTTTCCATCATATAACAGGAGTAATTGCAACCAGTTTGAAAGTGATGGTCATTTCTACGTTCCGGGCACCCTAGGCTTCACTCTAGGGCGTTGCTCCACCATATCGAATACTTAGTGCCTTAGAAGTTTAAGGCCAGAAGCATAAAATACAATATAAATACAACAGTTTTTCCATCGTATAAAACGAATAATTGCAACCAGTGTGCGAGTGATGGTCATTTCTACGTTTCGGGCAACCTAGACTTCACTTTAGGGCGTTGTTCCACCAGATCGAATAGTTAGGGCCTATGAAGTCAGCGCCGGAAGCATAAAATACAATATAAATATAACAGTTTTTCCATCGAACAAAACGAATAATAGCCACCATTGTGAAGGTTATGGTCATTTCTGTGTTCCGGGCAACCTAAGCTTCACTCTAGGGCGTTGCTCCACCAGATCGAACAGTTAGTGCCTTAGAAGTCAACGCCAGAAGCATAAAATACAATATAAATACAACAGTTTTTCCATCCTATAAAACGAATAATTGCAACCACTATGAAAGTTATGGTCATTTCTACTATCCGGGCAACCAAGACTTCACCCTAGGGCGTTACTCCACCAGATCGAATAGTTAGGGCCTTAGAAGTCAACGCCAGAAGCATAAGGTACAATATAAATACAACAGCTTTTCCATCGTATAACAGGGACAATAGCAACCAGTGCGAAAGTTATGGTCATTTCTACGTTCCGGGCAACCTAGGCTTCACCCTAGTGCGTTGTTCCACCTGACCGAATAGTTAAAGCCTAAGAAGTGAACGCCAGAAGCATAAAATACAATATAAATACAACAGTTTTTCCATCGTATAAAACGGATAATTGCAACCAGTATGAAAGTTATGGTCATTTCTACTTCCCGGGCAACCTAGGATTCACCCTAGGGCGTTGCTCCAACAGATTGAATAGTTAGAGCCCTAGAAGTCAACGCCCGAAGCATCAAACGCAACAAAAATACAACAGTTTTTCCATCATATAACAGCAGTAATTGCAACCAGTTTGAAAGTGATGGTCATTTCTACTATCCGGGCAACCTAGGGTTCACCCTAGGGCGTTGCTCCACCAGACCGAATAGTTAGTGCGTTAGAAGTCAACGTCAGAAACATAAAATACAGTATAAATACAACAGCTTTTCCATCGTATAAAACGAATAATTGCAACCAGTATGAAAGTTATGGACGTTTCTACTTTCCGGGCAACCTAGGCTTCACCCTAGGGCGATGCTCCACCAGATCGAATAGTTAGGGCCTTAGAAGTCAACGCGCGAAACACAAAACACAAAATAAATAGAACAGTTTTTCCATTGTATAAATCGAATAATTGCTACCAGTGTGAAAGTTATGGTCAGTTCTACGTTCCGGGCAACCTATGATTCACCCTAGGGCGCTGCTCCAACAGATTGAAAAGTTAGTGCCTAAGAAGTGAACGCCAGAAACATAAAATACAATATAAGTACAACAGTTTTTCCATCGTATAAACCGGGTAATTGCAACCAGTATGAAAGTTATGGTCATTTCTACTTTCCGGGCAACCTAGGATTCACCCTTGTGCGTTGCTCCAACGGATTGAATAGTTAGTGCCTTCGAAGTCAACGCCCGAAGCATGAAATGCAATAAAAATTCAACAGTTTTTCCATCATATAACAGGAGTAATTGCAACCAGTTTGAAAGTGATGGTCTTTTCTACGTTCCGGGCACCCTAGGCTTCACTCTAGGGCGTTGCTCCACCAGATCGAATACTTAGTGCCTTAGAAGTCAACGTCAGAAGCATAAAATACAATATAAATACAACAGTTTTTCCATCGAATAAAACGAATAATAGCCACCAGTGTGAAGGTTATGGTCATTTCTATGTTCCGGGCAACCTAAGCTTCACTCTAGGGCGTTGCTCCACCAGATCGAACAGTTAGTGCCTTAGAAGTCAACGCCAGAAGCATAAAATACAATATAAATACAACAGTTTTTCCATCGTATAAAACGAATAATTGCAACCAGTATGAAAGTCATGGTCATTTCTACGTCCCGGAAACCAAGGCTTCACTCTAGGGCGTTCCTCCAACAGATCGAATAGTTAGGGTCTCAGAAGTCAACACCAGAAGCATAAAATACAATATAAATGCAACAGTTTTTCCATCGTATAAAACGAATAATTGGAACCACTATGAAAGTTATGGTCGTTTCTACTATCCGGGCAACCTAGGGTTCACCCTAGGGCGATGCTCCACCAGATCGAATAGTTAGGGCATTAGAAGCCAACGCGCGAAACATAAAACACAAAATGAATATAACAGTTTTTCCATCGAACAAAACGAATAATAGCCACCATTGTGAAGGTTATGGTCATTTCTGTGTTCCGGGCAACCTAAGCTTCACTCTAGGGCGTTGCTCCACCAGATCGAACAGTTAGTGCCTTAGAAGTCAACGCCAGAAGCATAAAATACAATATAAATACAACAGTTTTTCCATCGTATAAAACGAATAATTGCAACCAGTATGAAAGTCATGGTCATTTCTACGTTCCGGCAAACCAAGGCTCCACTCTAGGGCGTTGCTCCAACAGATCGGATAGTTAGGGCCTCAGAAGTCAACGCCAGAAGCATAAAATACAATATAAATACAACAGTTTTTCCATCCTATAAAACGAATAATTGCAACGACTATGAAAGTTATGGTCATTTCTACTATCCGGGCAACCAAGGCTTCACCCTAGGGCGTTACTCCACCAGATCGAATAGTTAGGGCCTTAGAAGTCAACGCCAGAAGCATAAGGTACAATATAAATACAACAGCTTTTCCATCGTATAACAGGGACAATAGCAACCAGTGTGAAAGTTATGGTCATTTCTACGTTCCGGGCAACCTAGGCTACACCCTAGTGCGTTGTTCCACCTGACCGAATAGTTAAAGCCTAAGAAGTGAACGCCAGAAGCATAAAATACAATATAAATACAACAGTTTTTCCATCGTATAAAACGGATAATTGCAACCAGTATGAAAGTTATGGTCATTTCTACTTCCCGGGCAATCTAGGATTCACCTTAGGGCGTTGCTCCAACAGACTGAAAAGTTAGTGCCTAAGAAGTGAACGCCAGAAGCATAAAATACAATATAAATACAACAGTTTTTCCATCGTATAAACCGGATAATTGCAACCAGTATGAAAGTTATGGTCATTTCTACTTCCCGGGCAACCTAGGATTCACCCTAGGGCGTTGCTCCAACAGATTGAATAGTTAGAGCCCTAGAAGTCAACGCCCGAAGCATCAAACGCAACAAAAATACAACAGTCTTTCCATCATATAACAGCAGTAATTGCAACCAGTTTGAAAGTGATGGTCATTTCTACTATCCGGGCAACCTAGGGTTCACCCTAGGGCGTTGCTCCACCAGATCGAATAGTTAGGGCCTTAGAAGTCAACGCGCGAAACACAAAACACAAAATAAATAGAACAGTTTTTCCATTGTATAAATCGAATAATTGCTACCAGTGTGAAAGTTATGGTCATTTCTACGTTCCGGGCAACCTATGATTCACCCTAGGGCGCTGCTCCAACAGATTGAAAAGTTAGTGCCTAAGAAGTGAACGCCAGAAACATAAAATACAATATAAGTACAACAGTTTTTCCATCGTATAAACCGGGTAATTGCAACCAGTATGAAAGTTATGGTCATTTCTACTTTCCGGGCAACCTAGGATTCACCCTTGTGCGTTGCTCCAACGGATTGAATAGTTAGTGCCTTCGAAGTCAACGCCCGAAGCATGAAATGCAATAAAAATTCAACAGTTTTTCCATCATATAACAGGAGTAATTGCAACCAGTTTGAAAGTGATGGTCTTTTCTACGTTCCGGGCACCCTAGGCTTCACTCTAGGGCGTTGCTCCACCAGATCGAATACTTAGTGCCTTAGAAGTCAACGTCAGAAGCATAAAATACAATATAAATACAACAGTCTTTCCATCGTGTAAACCGAATAATTGCAACCAGTAAGAAAGTTATGGACATTTCTACTTTCCGGGCAACCTAGGCTTCACACTAGGGCGATGCTCCACCAGATCGAATAGTTGGTGCCTTAGAAGTCAACGTCAGAAGCATAAAATACATTATGAATACAACAGTTTTTCCATCGAATAAAACGAATAATAGCCACCAGTGTGAAGGTTATGGTCATTTCTATGTTCCGGGCAACCTAAGCTTCACTCTAGGGCGTTGCTCCACCAGATCGAACAGTTAGTGCCTTAGAAGTCAACGCCAGAAGCATAAAATACAATATAAATACAACAGTTTTTCCATCGTATAAAACGAATAATTGCAACCAGTATGAAAGTCATGGTCATTTCTACGTCCCGGAAACCAAGGCTTCACTCTAGGGCGTTCCTCCAACAGATCGAATAGTTAGGGTCTCAGAAGTCAACACCAGAAGCATAAAATACAATATAAATGCAACAGTTTTTCCATCGTATAAAACGAATAATTGGAACCACTATGAAAGTTATGGTCGTTTCTACTATCCGGGCAACCTAGGGTTCACCCTAGGGCGATGCTCCACCAGATCGAATAGTTAGGGCATTAGAAGCCAACGCGCGAAACATAAAACACAAAATGAATATAACAGTTTTTCCATCGAACAAAACGAATAATAGCCACCATTGTGAAGGTTATGGTCATTTCTGTGTTCCGGGCAACCTAAGCTTCACTCTAGGGCGTTGCTCCACCAGATCGAACAGTTAGTGCCTTAGAAGTCAACGCCAGAAGCATAAAATACAATATAAATACAACAGTTTTTCCATCGTATAAAACGAATAATTGCAACCAGTATGAAAGTCATGGTCATTTCTACGTTCCGGGAAACCAAGGCTCCACTCTAGGGCGTTGCTCCAACAGATCGGATAGTTAGGGCCTCAGAAGTCAACGCCAGAAGCATAAAATACAATATAAATACAACAGTTTTTCCATCCTATAAAACGAATAATTGCAACGACTATGAAAGTTATGGTCATTTCTACTATCCGGGCAACCAAGGCTTCACCCTAGGGCGTTACTCCACCAGATCGAATAGTTAGGGCCTTAGAAGTCAACGCCAGAAGCATAAGGTACAATATAAATACAACAGCTTTTCCATCGTATAACAGGGACAATAGCAACCAGTGTGAAAGTTATGGTCATTTCTACGTTCCGGGCAACCTAGGCTACACCCTAGTGCGTTGTTCCACCTGACCGAATAGTTAAAGCCTAAGAAGTGAACGCCAGAAGCATAAAATACAATATAAATACAACAGTTTTTCCATCGTATAAAACGGATAATTGCAACCAGTATGAAAGTTATGGTCATTTCTACTTCCCGGGCAATCTAGGATTCACCTTAGGGCGTTGCTCCAACAGACTGAAAAGTTAGTGCCTAAGAAGTGAACGCCAGAAGCATAAAATACAATATAAATACAACAGTTTTTCCATCGTATAAACCGGATAATTGCAACCAGTATGAAAGTTATGGTCATTTCTACTTCCCGGGCAACCTAGGATTCACCCTAGGGCGTTGCTCCAACAGATTGAATAGTTAGAGCCCTAGAAGTCAACGCCCGAAGCATCAAACGCAACAAAAATACAACAGTCTTTCCATCATATAACAGCAGTAATTGCAACCAGTTTGAAAGTGATGGTCATTTCTACTATCCGGGCAACCTAGGGTTCACCCTAGGGCGTTGCTCCACCAGATCGAATAGTTAGGGCCTTAGAAGTCAACGCGCGAAACACAAAACACAAAATAAATAGAACAGTTTTTCCATTGTATAAATCGAATAATTGCTACCAGTGTGAAAGTTATGGTCATTTCTACGTTCCGGGCAACCTATGATTCACCCTAGGGCGCTGCTCCAACAGATTGAAAAGTTAGTGCCTAAGAAGTGAACGCCAGAAACATAAAATACAATATAAGTACAACAGTTTTTCCATCGTATAAACCGGGTAATTGCAACCAGTATGAAAGTTATGGTCATTTCTACTTTCCGGGCAACCTAGGATTCACCCTTGTGCGTTGCTCCAACGGATTGAATAGTTAGTGCCTTCGAAGTCAACGCCCGAAGCATGAAATGCAATAAAAATTCAACAGTTTTTCCATCATATAACAGGAGTAATTGCAACCAGTTTGAAAGTGATGGTCTTTTCTACGTTCCGGGCACCCTAGGCTTCACTCTAGGGCGTTGCTCCACCAGATCGAATACTTAGTGCCTTAGAAGTCAACGTCAGAAGCATAAAATACAATATAAATACAACAGTCTTTCCATCGTGTAAACCGAATAATTGCAACCAGTAAGAAAGTTATGGACATTTCTACTTTCCGGGCAACCTAGGCTTCACACTAGGGCGATGCTCCACCAGATCGAATAGTTGGTGCCTTAGAAGTCAACGTCAGAAGCATAAAATACATTATGAATACAACAGTTTTTCCATCGAATAAAACGAATAATAGCCACCAGTGTGAAGGTTATGGTCATTTCTATGTTCCGGGCAACCTAAGCTTCACTCTAGGGCGTTGCTCCACCAGATCGAACAGTTAGTGCCTTAGAAGTCAACGCCAGAAGCATAAAATACAATATAAATACAACAGTTTTTCCATCGTATAAAACGAATAATTGCAACCAGTATGAAAGTCATGGTCATTTCTACGTCCCGGAAACCAAGGCTTCACTCTAGGGCGTTCCTCCAACAGATCGAATAGTTAGGGTCTCAGAAGTCAACACCAGAAGCATAAAATACAATATAAATGCAACAGTTTTTCCATCGTATAAAACGAATAATTGGAACCACTATGAAAGTTATGGTCGTTTCTACTATCCGGGCAACCTAGGGTTCACCCTAGGGCGATGCTCCACCAGATCGAATAGTTAGGGCATTAGAAGCCAACGCGCGAAACATAAAACACAAAATGAATATAACAGTTTTTCCATCGAACAAAACGAATAATAGCCACCATTGTGAAGGTTATGGTCATTTCTGTGTTCCGGGCAACCTAAGCTTCACTCTAGGGCGTTGCTCCACCAGATCGAACAGTTAGTGCCTTAGAAGTCAACGCCAGAAGCATAAAATACAATATAAATACAACAGTTTTTCCATCGTATAAAACGAATAATTGCAACCAGTATGAAAGTCATGGTCATTTCTACGTTCCGGGAAACCAAGGCTCCACTCTAGGGCGTTGCTCCAACAGATCGGATAGTTAGGGCCTCAGAAGTCAACGCCAGAAGCATAAAATACAATATAAATACAACAGTTTTTCCATCCTATAAAACGAATAATTGCAACGACTATGAAAGTTATGGTCATTTCTACTATCCGGGCAACCAAGGCTTCACCCTAGGGCGTTACTCCACCAGATCGAATAGTTAGGGCCTTAGAAGTCAACGCCAGAAGCATAAGGTACAATATAAATACAACAGCTTTTCCATCGTATAACAGGGACAATAGCAACCAGTGTGAAAGTTATGGTCATTTCTACGTTCCGGGCAACCTAGGCTACACCCTAGTGCGTTGTTCCACCTGACCGAATAGTTAAAGCCTAAGAAGTGAACGCCAGAAGCATAAAATACAATATAAATACAACAGTTTTTCCATCGTATAAAACGGATAATTGCAACCAGTATGAAAGTTATGGTCATTTCTACTTCCCGGGCAATCTAGGATTCACCTTAGGGCGTTGCTCCAACAGACTGAAAAGTTAGTGCCTAAGAAGTGAACGCCAGAAGCATAAAATACAATATAAATACAACAGTTTTTCCATCGTATAAACCGGATAATTGCAACCAGTATGAAAGTTATGGTCATTTCTACTTCCCGGGCAACCTAGGATTCACCCTAGGGCGTTGCTCCAACAGATTGAATAGTTAGAGCCCTAGAAGTCAACGCCCGAAGCATCAAACGCAACAAAAATACAACAGTCTTTCCATCATATAACAGCAGTAATTGCAACCAGTTTGAAAGTGATGGTCATTTCTACTATCCGGGCAACCTAGGGTTCACCCTAGGGCGTTGCTCCACCAGATCGAATAGTTAGGGCCTTAGAAGTCAACGCGCGAAACACAAAACACAAAATAAATAGAACAGTTTTTCCATTGTATAAATCGAATAATTGCTACCAGTGTGAAAGTTATGGTCATTTCTACGTTCCGGGCAACCTATGATTCACCCTAGGGCGCTGCTCCAACAGATTGAAAAGTTAGTGCCTAAGAAGTGAACGCCAGAAACATAAAATACAATATAAGTACAACAGTTTTTCCATCGTATAAACCGGGTAATTGCAACCAGTATGAAAGTTATGGTCATTTCTACTTTCCGGGCAACCTAGGATTCACCCTTGTGCGTTGCTCCAACGGATTGAATAGTTAGTGCCTTCGAAGTCAACGCCCGAAGCATCAAATGCAATAAAAATTCAACAGTTTTTCCATCATATAACAGGAGTAATTGCAACCAGTTTGAAAGTGATGGTCTTTTCTACGTTCCGGGCACCCTAGGCTTCACTCTAGGGCGTTGCTCCACCAGATCGAACAGTTAGTGCCTTAGAAGTCAACGCCAGAAGCATAAAATACAATATAAATACAACAGTTTTTCCATCGTATAAAACGAATAATTGCAACCAGTATGAAAGTCATGGTCATTTCTACGTCCCGGAAACCAAGCCTTCACTCTAGGGCGTTGCTCCAACAGATCGAATAGTTAGGGTCTCAGAAGTCAACACCAGAAGCATAAAATACAATATAAATGCAACAGTTTTTCCATCGTATAAAACGAATAATTGCAACCACTATGAAGGTTATGGTCGTTTCTACTATCCGGGCAACCTAGGGTTCACCCTAGGGCGTTGCTCCACCAGATCGAATAGTTAGGGCCTTAGAAGTCAACGCCAGAAGCATAAGGTACAATATAGATACAACAGCTTCTCCATCGTATAACAGGAACAATAGCAACCAGTGTGAAAGATATGGTCATTTCTACGTTCCGGGCAACCTAGGCGTCACTCTAAGGCGTTGGTCCACCAGACCGAATAGTTAGGGCCCATGAAGTCAACGCCAGAAGCATAAAATACAATATAAATGCAACAGCTTTTCCATCGTATAAAATGAATAATTGCAAAGAGTGTGAAAGTAATGGTCATTTCTACGTTCCCGGCAACCTAGGTTTCAGTCTAGGGCGTTGCTCCACCAGATCGAATACTTAGTGCGTTAGAAGTCAACGTCAGAAGCATAAAATACAGTATAAATACAACAGTCTTTCCATCGTATAAACCGAATAATTGCAACCAGTATGAAAGTTATGGACGTTTCTACTTTCCGGGCAACCTAGGCTTCACACTAGGGCGATGCTCCACCAGATCGAATAGTTAGGGCATTAGAAGCCAACGCGCGAAACATAAAACACAAAATGAATAGAACAGTTTTTCCATTGTATAAATCGAATAATTGCTACCAGTGTGAAAGTTATGGTCATTCCTACGTTCCGGGCAACCTAGGCTTCACCCTAGTGCGTTGTTCCACCAGATCGAATAGTTAAGGCCTAAGAAGTGAACGCCAGAAGCATAAAATACAATATAAATATAACAGTTTTTCCATCGTATAAAACGGATAATTGCAACCAGTATGAAAGTTATGGTCATTTCTACTTCCCGGGCAACCTAGGATTCACCCTAGGGCGTTGCTCCAACAGATTGAAAAGTTAGTGCCTAAGAAGTGAGCGCCGGAAGCATAAAATACAATATAAATACAACAGTTTTTCCATCGTATAAACCGGATAATTGCAACCAGTATGAAAGTTATGGTCATTTCTACTTTCCGGGCAACCTAGGATGCACCCTAGGGCGTTGCTCCAACAGATTGAATAGTTAGTGCCTTAGAAGTCAACGCCCGAAGCATCAAATGCAATAAAAATACAACAGTTTTTCCATCATATAACAGGAGTAATTGCAACCAGTTTGAAAGTGATGGTCATTTCTACGTTCCGGGCACCCTAGGCTTCACTCTAGGGCGTTGCTCCACCATATCGAATACTTAGTGCCTTAGAAGTTTAAGGCCAGAAGCATAAAATACAATATAAATACAACAGTTTTTCCATCGTATAAAACGAATAATTGCAACCAGTGTGCGAGTGATGGTCATTTCTACGTTTCGGGCAACCTAGACTTCACTTTAGGGCGTTGTTCCACCAGATCGAATAGTTAGGGCCTATGAAGTCAGCGCCGGAAGCATAAAATACAATATAAATATAACAGTTTTTCCATCGAACAAAACGAATAATAGCCACCATTGTGAAGGTTATGGTCATTTCTGTGTTCCGGGCAACCTAAGCTTCACTCTAGGGCGTTGCTCCACCAGATCGAACAGTTAGTGCCTTAGAAGTCAACGCCAGAAGCATAAAATACAATATAAATACAACAGTTTTTCCATCGTATAAAACGAATAATTGCAACCAGTATGAAAGTCATGGTCATTTTTACGTTCCGGGAAACCAAGGCTCCACTCTAGGGCGTTGCTCCAACAGATCGGATAGTTAGGGCCTCAGAAGTCAACGCCAGAAGCATAAAATACAATATAAATACAACAGTTTTTCCATCCTATAAAACGAATAATTGCAACCACTATGAAAGTTATGGTCATTTCTACTATCCGGGCAACCAAGACTTCACCCTAGGGCGTTACTCCACCAGATCGAATAGTTAGGGCCTTAGAAGTCAACGCCAGAAGCATAAGGTACAATATAAATACAACAGCTTTTGCATCGTATAACAGGGACAATAGCAACCAGTGCGAAAGTTATGGTCATTTCTACGTTCCGGGCAACCTAGGCTTCACCCTAGTGCGTTGTTCCACCTGACCGAATAGTTAAAGCCTAAGAAGTGAACGCCAGAAGCATAAAATACAATATAAATACAACAGTTTTTCCATCGTATAAAACGGATAATTGCAACCAGTATGAAAGTTATGGTCATTTCTACTTCCCGGGCAACCTAGGATTCACCCTAGGGCGTTGCTCCAACAGATTGAATAGTTAGAGCCCTAGAAGTCAACGCCCGAAGCATCAAACGCAACAAAAATACAACAGTTTTTCCATCATATAACAGCAGTAATTGCAACCAGTTTGAAAGTGATGGTCATTTCTACTATCCGGGCAACCTAGGGTTCACCCTAGGGCGTTGCTCCACCAGACCGAATAGTTAGTGCGTTAGAAGTCAACGTCAGAAACACAAAACACAAAATAAATAGAACAGTTTTTCCATTGTATAAATCGAATAATTGCTACCAGTGTGAAAGTTATGGTCAGTTCTACGTTCCGGGCAACCTATGATTCACCCTAGGGCGCTGCTCCAACAGATTGAAAAGTTAGTGCCTAAGAAGTGAACGCCAGAAACATAAAATACAATATAAGTACAACAGTTTTTCCATCGTATAAACCGGGTAATTGCAACCAGTATGAAAGTTATGGTCATTTCTACTTTCCGGGCAACCTAGGATTCACCCTTGTGCGTTGCTCCAACGGATTGAATAGTTAGTGCCTTCGAAGTCAACGCCCGAAGCATGAAATGCAATAAAAATTCAACAGTTTTTCCATCATATAACAGGAGTAATTGCAACCAGTTTGAAAGTGATGGTCTTTTCTACGTTCCGGGCACCCTAGGCTTCACTCTAGGGCGTTGCTCCACCAGATCGAATACTTAGTGCCTTAGAAGTCAACGTCAGAAGCATAAAATACAATATAAATACAACAGTTTTTCCATCGAATAAAACGAATAATAGCCACCAGTGTGAAGGTTATGGTCATTTCTATGTTCCGGGCAACCTAAGCTTCACTCTAGGGCGTTGCTCCACCAGATCGAACAGTTAGTGCCTTAGAAGTCAACGCCAGAAGCATAAAATACAATATAAATACAACAGTTTTTCCATCGTATAAAACGAATAATTGCAACCAGTATGAAAGTCATGGTCATTTCTACGTCCCGGAAACCAAGGCTTCACTCTAGGGCGTTCCTCCAACAGATCGAATAGTTAGGGTCTCAGAAGTCAACACCAGAAGCATAAAATACAATATAAATGCAACAGTTTTTCCATCGTATAAAACGAATAATTGGAACCACTATGAAAGTTATGGTCGTTTCTACTATCCGGGCAACCTAGGGTTCACCCTAGGGCGATGCTCCACCAGATCGAATAGTTAGGGCATTAGAAGCCAACGCGCGAAACATAAAACACAAAATGAATATAACAGTTTTTCCATCGAACAAAACGAATAATAGCCACCATTGTGAAGGTTATGGTCATTTCTGTGTTCCGGGCAACCTAAGCTTCACTCTAGGGCGTTGCTCCACCAGATCGAACAGTTAGTGCCTTAGAAGTCAACGCCAGAAGCATAAAATACAATATAAATACAACAGTTTTTCCATCGTATAAAACGAATAATTGCAACCAGTATGAAAGTCATGGTCATTTCTACGTTCCGGGAAACCAAGGCTCCACTCTAGGGCGTTGCTCCAACAGATCGGATAGTTAGGGCCTCAGAAGTCAACGCCAGAAGCATAAAATACAATATAAATACAACAGTTTTTCCATCCTATAAAACGAATAATTGCAACGACTATGAAAGTTATGGTCATTTCTACTATCCGGGCAACCAAGGCTTGACCCTAGGGCGTTACTCCACCAGATCGAATAGTTAGGGCCTTAGAAGTCAACGCCAGAAGCATAAGGTACAATATAAATACAACAGCTTTTCCATCGTATAACAGGGACAATAGCAACCAGTGTGAAAGTTATGGTCATTTCTACGTTCCGGGCAACCTAGGCTACACCCTAGTGCGTTGTTCCACCTGACCGAATAGTTAAAGCCTAAGAAGTGAACGCCAGAAGCATAAAATACAATATAAATACAACAGTTTTTCCATCGTATAAAACGGATAATTGCAACCAGTATGAAAGTTATGGTCATTTCTACTTCCCGGGCAATCTAGGATTCACCTTAGGGCGTTGCTCCAACAGACTGAAAAGTTAGTGCCTAAGAAGTGAACGCCAGAAGCATAAAATACAATATAAATACAACAGTTTTTCCATCGTATAAACCGGATAATTGCAACCAGTATGAAAGTTATGGTCATTTCTACTTCCCGGGCAACCTAGGATTCACCCTAGGGCGTTGCTCCAACAGATTGAATAGTTAGAGCCCTAGAAGTCAACGCCCGAAGCATCAAACGCAACAAAAATACAACAGTCTTTCCATCATATAACAGCAGTAATTGCAACCAGTTTGAAAGTGATGGTCATTTCTACTATCCGGGCAACCTAGGGTTCACCCTAGGGCGTTGCTCCACCAGATCGAATAGTTAGGGCCTTAGAAGTCAACGCGCGAAACACAAAACACAAAATAAATAGAACAGTTTTTCCATTGTATAAATCGAATAATTGCTACCAGTGTGAAAGTTATGGTCATTTCTACGTTCCGGGCAACCTATGATTCACCCTAGGGCGCTGCTCCAACAGATTGAAAAGTTAGTGCCTAAGAAGTGAACGCCAGAAACATAAAATACAATATAAGTACAACAGTTTTTCCATCGTATAAACCGGGTAATTGCAACCAGTATGAAAGTTATGGTCATTTCTACTTTCCGGGCAACCTAGGATTCACCCTTGTGCGTTGCTCCAACGGATTGAATAGTTAGTGCCTTCGAAGTCAACGCCCGAAGCATGAAATGCAATAAAAATTCAACAGTTTTTCCATCATATAACAGGAGTAATTGCAACCAGTTTGAAAGTGATGGTCTTTTCTACGTTCCGGGCACCCTAGGCTTCACTCTAGGGCGTTGCTCCACCAGATCGAATACTTAGTGCCTTAGAAGTCAACGTCAGAAGCATAAAATACAATATAAATACAACAGTCTTTCCATCGTGTAAACCGAATAATTGCAACCAGTAAGAAAGTTATGGACATTTCTACTTTCCGGGCAACCTAGGCTTCACACTAGGGCGATGCTCCACCAGATCGAATAGTTGGTGCCTTAGAAGTCAACGTCAGAAGCATAAAATACATTATGAATACAACAGTTTTTCCATCGAATAAAACGAATAATAGCCACCAGTGTGAAGGTTATGGTCATTTCTATGTTCCGGGCAACCTAAGCTTCACTCTAGGGCGTTGCTCCACCAGATCGAACAGTTAGTGCCTTAGAAGTCAACGCCAGAAGCATAAAATACAATATAAATACAACAGTTTTTCCATCGTATAAAACGAATAATTGCAACCAGTATGAAAGTCATGGTCATTTCTACGTCCCGGAAACCAAGGCTTCACTCTAGGGCGTTCCTCCAACAGATCGAATAGTTAGGGTCTCAGAAGTCAACACCAGAAGCATAAAATACAATATAAATGCAACAGTTTTTCCATCGTATAAAACGAATAATTGGAACCACTATGAAAGTTATGGTCGTTTCTACTATCCGGGCAACCTAGGGTTCACCCTAGGGCGATGCTCCACCAGATCGAATAGTTAGGGCATTAGAAGCCAACGCGCGAAACATAAAACACAAAATGAATATAACAGTTTTTCCATCGAACAAAACGAATAATAGCCACCATTGTGAAGGTTATGGTCATTTCTGTGTTCCGGGCAACCTAAGCTTCACTCTAGGGCGTTGCTCCACCAGATCGAACAGTTAGTGCCTTAGAAGTCAACGCCAGAAGCATAAAATACAATATAAATACAACAGTTTTTCCATCGTATAAAACGAATAATTGCAACCAGTATGAAAGTCATGGTCATTTCTACGTTCCGGGAAACCAAGGCTCCACTCTAGGGCGTTGCTCCAACAGATCGGATAGTTAGGGCCTCAGAAGTCAACGCCAGAAGCATAAAATACAATATAAATACAACAGTTTTTCCATCCTATAAAACGAATAATTGCAACGACTATGAAAGTTATGGTCATTTCTACTATCCGGGCAACCAAGGCTTCACCCTAGGGCGTTACTCCACCAGATCGAATAGTTAGGGCCTTAGAAGTCAACGCCAGAAGCATAAGGTACAATATAAATACAACAGCTTTTCCACCGTATAACAGGGACAATAGCAACCAGTGTGAAAGTTATGGTCATTTCTACGTTCCGGGCAACCTAGGCTACACCCTAGTGCGTTGTTCCACCTGACCGAATAGTTAAAGCCTAAGAAGTGAACGCCAGAAGCATAAAATACAATATAAATACAACAGTTTTTCCATCGTATAAAACGGATAATTGCAACCAGTATGAAAGTTATGGTCATTTCTACTTCCCGGGCAATCTAGGATTCACCTTAGGGCGTTGCTCCAACAGACTGAAAAGTTAGTGCCTAAGAAGTGAACGCCAGAAGCATAAAATACAATATAAATACAACAGTTTTTCCATCGTATAAACCGGATAATTGCAACCAGTATGAAAGTTATGGTCATTTCTACTTCCCGGGCAACCTAGGATTCACCCTAGGGCGTTGCTCCAACAGATTGAATAGTTAGAGCCCTAGAAGTCAACGCCCGAAGCATCAAACGCAACAAAAATACAACAGTCTTTCCATCATATAACAGCAGTAATTGCAACCAGTTTGAAAGTGATGGTCATTTCTACTATCCGGGCAACCTAGGGTTCACCCTAGGGCGTTGCTCCACCAGATCGAATAGTTAGGGCCTTAGAAGTCAACGCGCGAAACACAAAACACAAAATAAATAGAACAGTTTTTCCATTGTATAAATCGAATAATTGCTACCAGTGTGAAAGTTATGGTCATTTCTACGTTCCGGGCAACCTATGATTCACCCTAGGGCGCTGCTCCAACAGATTGAAAAGTTAGTGCCTAAGAAGTGAACGCCAGAAACATAAAATACAATATAAGTACAACAGTTTTTCCATCGTATAAACCGGGTAATTGCAACCAGTATGAAAGTTATGGTCATTTCTACTTTCCGGGCAACCTAGGATTCACCCTTGTGCGTTGCTCCAACGGATTGAATAGTTAGTGCCTTCGAAGTCAACGCCCGAAGCATCAAATGCAATAAAAATTCAACAGTTTTTCCATCATATAACAGGAGTAATTGCAACCAGTTTGAAAGTGATGGTCTTTTCTACGTTCCGGGCACCCTAGGCTTCACTCTAGGGCGTTGCTCCACCAGATCGAATACTTAGTGCCTTAGAAGTCAACGTCAGAAGCATAAAATGCAATATAAATACAACAGTCTTTCCATCGTATAAACCGAATAATTGCAACCAGTATGAAAGTTATGGACATTTCTACTTTCCGGGCAACCTAGGCTTCACACTAGGGCGATGCTCCACCAGATCGAATAGTTAGGGCATTAGAAGCCAACGCGCGAAACATAAAACACAAAATGAATAGAACAGTTTTTCCATTGTATAAATCGAATAATTGCTACCAGTGTGAAAGTTATGGTCATCTCTACGTTCCGGGCAACCTAGGCTTCACTCTAGGGCGTTGCCCCAACAGACCGAATAGTTGGTGCCTTAGAAGTCAACGTCAGAAGCATAAAATACATTATGAATACAACAGTTTTTCCATCGAATAAAACGAATAATAGCCACCAGTGTGAAGGTTATGGTCATTTCTATGTTCCGGGCAACCTAAGCTTCACTCTAGGGCGTTGCTCCACCAGATCGAACAGTTAGTGCCTTAGAAGTCAACGCCAGAAGCATAAAATACAATATAAATACAACAGTTTTTCCATCGTATAAAACGAATAATTGCAACCAGTATGAAAGTCATGGCCATTTCTACGTTCCGGGAAACCAAGGCTCCACTCTAGGGCGTTGCTCCAACAGATCGGATAGTTAGGGCCTCAGAAGTCAACGCCAGAAGCATAAAATACAATATAAATACAACAGTTTTTCCATCCTATAAAACGAATAATTGCAACCACTATGAAAGTTATGGTCATTTCTACTATCCGGGCAACCAAGGCTTCACCCTAGGGCGTTACTCCACCAGATAGAATAGTTAGGGCCTTAGAAGTCAACGCCAGAAGCATAAGGTACAATATAAATACAACAGCTTTTCCATCGTATAACAGGGACAATAGCAACCAGTGTGAAAGTTATGGTCATTTCTACGTTCCGGGCAACCTAGGCTTCACCCTAGTGCGTTGTTCCACCTGACCGAATAGTTAAAGCCTAAGAAGTGAACGCCAGAAGCATAAAATACAATATAAATACAACAGTTTTTCCATCGTATAAAACGGATAATTGCAACCAGTATGAAAGCTATGGTCATTTCTACTTCCCGGGAAATCTAGGATTCACCTTAGGGCGTTGCTCCAACAGACTGAAAAGTTAGTGCCTAAGAAGTGAACGCCAGAAGCATAAAATACAATATAAATACAACAGTTTTTCCATCGTATAAACCGGATAATTGCAACCAGTATGAAAGTTATGGTCATTTCTACTTCCCGGGCAACCTAGGATTCACCCTAGGGCGTTGCTCCAACAGATTGAATAGTTAGAGCCCTAGAAGTCAACGCCCGAAGCATCAAACGCAACAAAAATACAACAGTTTTTCCATCATATAACAGCAGTAATTGCAACCAGTTTGAAAGTGATGGTCATTTATACGTTCCGGGCACCCTAGGCTTCACTCTAGGGCGTTGCTCCACCATATCGAATTCTTAGTGCCTTAGAAGTCAACGCCAGAAGCATAAAATACAATATAAACACAACAGTTTTTCCATCGTATAACAGGAATAATTGCAACCAGTTTGAAAGTTATGGTCATTTCTACTTTCCGGGCAACCTAGGCTTCACCCTAGGGCGTTGTTCCACCCGATCGAATAGTGAGGGCCTAAGAAGTGAACGCCAGAAGCATAAAATACAATATAAATACAACAGTTTTTCCATCGTATAAAACGAATAATTGCAACCAGTGTGAAAGTTATGGTCATTTCTACGTTCCGGGCAACCTAGGATTCACCTTAGGGCGTTGCTCCAACAGACTGAAAAGTTAGTGCCTAAGAAGTGAACGCCAGAAGCATAAAATACAATATAAATAAAAAAATTTTTCCATCGTATAAACCGGATAATTGCAACCAGTATGAAAGTTATGGACATTTCTACTTTCCAGGCAACCTAGGCTTCACCCTAGGGCGTTGCTCCACTAGATCGAATAGTTAGGGCCTTAGAAGTCAACGCGCGAAACATAAAACACAAAATATGTAGAACAGTTTTTCCATTGTATAATTCGAATAATTGCTACCAGTGTGAAAGTTATGGCCATTTCTACGTTCCGGGAAACCTAGGCTTCACACTAGTGCGTTGTTCCACCAGATCGAATAGTTAAGGCCTAAGAAGTGAACGCCAGAAGCATAAAATACAATATAAATACAACAGCTTTTCCATCGTATAAAACGAATAATTGCAACCAGTGTGAAGGTTATGGTCATTTCTACGTTCCGGGCATCTTAGGCTTCACTCTAGGGCGTTGCTCCACCAGATCGAATACTTAGTGCCTTAGAAGTCAACGTCAGAAGCATAAAATACAATATAAATACAACAGTCTTTCCATCGTATAAACCGAATAATTGCAACCAGTATGAAAGTTATGGACATTTCTACTTTCCGGGCAACCTAGGCTTCACACTAGGGCGATGCTCCACCAGATCGAATAGTTAGGGCATTAGAAGCCAACGCGCGAAACATAAAACACAAAATGAATAGAACAGTTTTTCCATTGTATAAATCGAATAATTGCTACCAGTGTGAAAGTTATGGTCATCTCTACGTTCCGGGCAACCTAGGCATCACTCTAGGGCGTTGCCCCAACAGACCGAATAGTTGGTGCCTTAGAAGTCAACGTCAGAAGCATAAAATACATTATGAATACAACAGTTTTTCCATCGAATAAAACGAATAATAGCCACCAGTGTGAAGGTTATGGTCATTTCTATGTTCCGGGCAACCTAAGCTTCACTCTAGGGCGTTGCTCCACCAGATCGAACAGTTAGTGCCTTAGAAGTCAACGCCAGAAGCATAAAATACAATATAAATACAACAGTTTTTCCATCGTATAAAACGAATAATTGCAACCAGTATGAAAGTCATGGTCATTTCTACGTTCCGGGCAACCTATGATTCACCCTAGGGCGCTGCTCCAACAGATTGAAAAGTTAGTGCCTAAGAAGTGAACGCCAGAAACATAAAATACAATATAAGTACAACAGTTTTTCCATCGTATAAACCGGGTAATTGCAACCAGTATGAAAGTTATGGTCATTTCTACTTTCCGGGCAACCTAGGATTCACCCTTGTGCGTTGCTCCAACGGATTGAATAGTTAGTGCCTTCGAAGTCAACGCCCGAAGCATCAAATGCAATAAAAATTCAACAGTTTTTCCATCATATAACAGGAGTAATTGCAACCAGTTTGAAAGTTATGGTCTTTTCTACGTTCCGGGCACCCTAGGCTTCACTCTAGGGCGTTGCTCCACCAGATCGAATACTTAGTGCCTTAGAAGTCAACGTCAGAAGCATAAAATACAATATAAATACAACAGTCTTTCCATCGTATAAACCGAATAATTGCAACCAGTATGAAAGTTATGGACATTTCTACTTTCCGGGCAACCTAGGCTTCACACTAGGGCGATGCTCCACCAGATCGAATAGTTAGGGCATTAGAAGCCAACGCGCGAAACATAAAACACAAAATGAATAGAACAGTTTTTCCATTGTATAAATCGAATAATTGCTACCAGTGTGAAAGTTATGGTCATCTCTACGTTCCGGGCAACCTAGGCTTCACTCTAGGGCGTTGCCCCAACAGACCGAATAGTTGGTGCCTTAGAAGTCAACGTCAGAAGCATAAAATACATTATGAATACAACAGTTTTTCCATCGAATAAAACGAATAATAGGCACCAGTGTGAAGGTTATGGTCATTTCTATGTTCCGGGCAACCTAAGCTTCACTCTAGGGCGTTGCTCCACCAGATCGAACAGTTAGTGCCTTAGAAGTCAACGCCAGAAGCATAAAATACAATATAAATACAACAGTTTTTCCATCGTATAAAACGAATAATTGCAACCAGTGTGAAAGTTATGGTCATTTCTACGTTCCGGGCAACCTAGGATTCACCTTAGGGCGTTGCTCCAACAGACTGAAAAGTTAGTGCCTAAGAAGTGAACGCCAGAAGCATAAAATACAATATAAATACAACAGTTTTTCCATCGTATAAACCGGATATTTGCAACCAGTATGAAAGTTATGGACATTTCTACTTTCCAGGCAACCTAGGCTTCACCCTAGGGCGTTGCTCCACTAGATCGAATAGTTAGGGCCTTAGAAGTCAACGCGCGAAACATAAAACACAAAATATGTAGAACAGTTTTTCCATTGTATAATTCGAATAATTGCTACCAGTGTGAAAGTTATGGCCATTTCTACGTTCCGGGAAACCTAGGCTTCACACTAGTGCGTTGTTCCACCAGATCGAATAGTTAAGGCCTAAGAAGTGAACGCCAGAAGCATAAAATACAATATAAATACAACAGCTTTTCCATCGTATAAAACGAATAATTGCAACCAGTGTGAAGGTTATGGTCATTTCTACGTTCCGGGCATCTTAGGCTTCACTCTAGGGCGTTGCTCCACCAGATCGAATACTTAGTGCCTTAGAAGTCAACGTCAGAAGCATAAAATACAATATAAATACAACAGTCTTTCCATCGTATAAACCGAATAATTGCAACCAGTATGAAAGTTATGGACATTTCTACTTTCCGGGCAACCTAGGCTTCACACTAGGGCGATGCTCCACCAGATCGAATAGTTAGGGCATTAGAAGCCAACGCGCGAAACATAAAACATAAAATGAATAGAACAGTTTTTCCATTGTATAAATCGAATAATTGCTACCAGTGTGAAAGTTATGGTCATCTCTACGTTCCGGGCAACCTAGGCTTCACTCTAGGGCGTTGCCTCAACAGACCGAATAGTTGGTGCCTTAGAAGCCAACGTCAGAAGCATAAAATACATTATGAATACAACAGTTTTTCCATCGAATAAAACGAATAATAGCCACCAGTGTGAAGGTTATGGTCATTTCTATGTTCCGGGCAACCTAAGCTTCACTCTAGGGCGTTGCTCCACCAGATCGAACAGTTAGTGCCTTAGAAGTCAACGCCAGAAGCATAAAACACAAAATATGTAGAACAGTTTTTCCATTGTATAATTCGAATAATTGCTACCAGTGTGAAAGTTATGGCCATTTCTACGTTCCGGGAAACCTAGGCTTCACACTAGTGCGTTGTTCCACCAGATCGAATAGTTAAGGCCTAAGAAGTGAACGCCAGAAGCATAAAATACAATATAAATACAACAGCTTTTCCATCGTATAAAACGAATAATTGCAACCAGTGTGAAGGTTATGGTCATTTCTACGTTCCGGGCATCTTAGGCTTCACTCTAGGGCGTTGCTCCGCCAGATCGAATAGTTAGTGCCTTAGAAGTCAACGCCCGAGACATAAAAAACAAAATTAATGGAACTGTTTTTCCATTGTATAAATCGAATAATTACTACAACTGTGAAAGCTATGGTCATCTCTACGTTCCGGGAAACCTAGGCTTCACCCTAGGGCGATGTTCCACCAGATCGAATAGTTAGGGCCTAAGAAGTGAGCGCAAGAAGCATAAAATACAATATAAATACAACAGCTTTTCCATCGTATAAAACGTATAATTGCAACGAGTATGAAAGTTATGGTCATTTCTACTTTCCGGGCAACCTAGGCTTCACCCTAGGGCGTTGCTCCAACAGATTGGACAGTTAGAGCCTTGGAAGTCAGCGCCCGAAGCATAAAATGCAATAAAAATGCAACAGTTTTTCCATCATATAACTGGGATAGTTGCAACCAGTTTGAAAGTGATGGTCATTTCTACGTTCCGGGCACCCTAGGCTTCACCCTAGGGCGTTGCTCCACCAGATCGAATAGTTAGTGCCTTAGAATTCAACGCCACAAGCATAAAAGACAATATAAGTACAACAGTTTTTCCATCGTATAAAACGAATAATTGCAACCAGTATGAAAGTGATGGTCATTTCTACGTTCCGGGAAACCAAGGCTTCACTCTAAGGCGTTGCTCCAACAGATCGAATAGTTAGGGTCTAAGAAGTCAACGCCAGAAGCATAAAATACAATATAAATGCAACAGCTTTTCCATCGTATAAAATGAATAATTGCAAAGAGTGTGAAAGTAATGGTCATTTCTACGTTCCGGGCAACCTAGATTTCACTCTAGGGCGTAGCTCCACCAGATCGAATAGTTAAGGCCTAAGAAGTGAACGCCAGAAGCATAAAATACAATATAAATACAACAGTTTTTCCATCGTATAAACCAGATAATTGCAACCAGTATGAAAGTTATGGTCATTTCTACTTTCCGGGCAACCTAGGATTCACCCTAGGGCGTTGCTCCAAAAGATTGAATAGTTAGTGCCTTAGAAGTCAACGCCCGAAGCATAAAATGCAATAAAAATACAACTGTTTTTCCATCATATAACAGGAGTAATTGCAACCAGTTTGAAAGAGATGGTCATTTCTACGTTCCGGGAACCCTAGGCTTCACTCTAGGGCGTTGCTCCACCATATCGAATACTTAGTGCCTTAGAAGTCAACGCCAGAAGCATAAAATGCAATATAAATACAACAGTTCTTCCATCGTATAACAGGAATAATTGCAACCAGTTTGAAAGTTATGGTCATTTCTACTTTCCGGGCAACCTAGGCTTCACCCTAGGGCGTTGCTCCACTAGATCGAATAGTTAGGGCCTTAGAAGTCAACGCGCGAAACATAAAACACAAAATTTGTAGAACAGTTTTTCCATTGTATAAATCGAATAATTGCTACCAGTGTGAAAGTTATGGCCATTTCTACGTTCCGGGAAAGCTAGGCTTCACCCTAGTGCGTTGTTCCACCAGATCGAATAGTTAAGGCCTAAGAAATGAACGCCAGAAGCATAAAATACAATATAAATACAACAGCTTTTCCATCGTATAAAACGAATAATTGCAACCAGTGTGAAGGTTATGGTCATTTCTACGTCCCGGGAAACCTAGGCTTCACCCTAGTGCGTTGTTCCACCAGATCGAATAGTTAAGGCCTAAGAAGTGAACGCCAGAAGCATAAAATGCAATAAAAATACAACAGTGTATCCATCATATAACAGGAATAATTGCAACCAGTTTGAAAGTGATGGCCAATCCTACGTTCCGGGCAACCTAGGCTTCGCTCTAGGGCGTTGCTCCACCAGAACGAATAGATAGTGCCTTAGAAGTCAACGCCAGAAGCATAAAATGCAAAATAAATACAACAGTTTTTCCATCGTATAAAACGAATAATTGCAACCAGTACGAAACATATGGTCATTTCTACTTTCCGAGCAACCTAGGCTTCACCGTAGGGCGTTGCTCCAACGGATTGAATAGTTAGGGCCTTAGAAGTCAACGCCCGAACCATAAAATGCAAAAAAAATACAACAGTGTTTCCATCATATATCTGGAATAATTGCAACCAGTTTGAAAGTGATTGCCAATTCTACGTTCCGGGCAACCTAGGTTTCACTCCAGGGCGTTGCTCCACCAGACCGAATAGTTACGGCCTAAGAAGTCAACGCCACAAGCATAAAATACAATATAAATACAACAGCTTTTCCATCGTATAAAACGAATAATTGCAACCAGTATGAAACTTATGGTCATTTCTACTGTCCGAGCAAGCTAGGCTTCACCCTAGGGCGTTGGTCCAACAGATTGAATAGTTAGGGCCTTAGAAGTCAACGCCCGAAGCATAAAATGCAATAAAAATACAACAGTGTATCCATCATATAACAGGAATAATTGCAACCAGTTTGAAAGTGATGGCCAATCCTACGTTCCGGGCAACCTAGGCTTCGCTCTAGGGCGTTGCTCCACCAGATCGAATAGATAGTGCCTTAGAAGTCAACGCCAGAAGCATAAAATACAATATAAATACAACAGTTTTTCCATCGTATAAAACGAATAATTGCAACCAGTATGAAACATATGGTCATTTCTACTTTCCGAGCAACCTAGGCTTCACCGTAGGGCGTTGCTCCAACGGATTGAATAGTTAGGGCCTTAGAAGTCAACGCCCGATCCATAAAATGCAAAAAAAATACAGCAGTGCTTCCATCATATAACAGGTATAATTGCAACCAGTTTGAAATTGATGGCCAATTCTACGTTCCGGGCAACCTAGGCATCACTCTATTGCGTTGCTCCACCAGATCGAATAGTTAGTGCCTTAGAAGTCAACGCCAGAAGCATAAAATACAATATAAATACAACAGTTTTTCCATCGTATAAAACGAATAATTGCAACCAGTATGAAACTTGTGGATATTTCTACTTTCCGAGCAACTTACGCTTCACCCTAGGGCGTTGCTCCAACAGATTGTATAGTTAGGGCCTTAGAAGTCAACGCCCGAACCATAGAATGCAAAAAAAATACAACAGTGTTTCCATCATATAACAGGAATAATTGCAACCAGTTTGAAAGTGATGGCCAATTCTACGTTCCGGGCAACCTAGGCTTCGCTCTAGGGCGTTGCTCCACCAGATCGAACAGATAGTGCCTTAGAAGTCTATGCCAGAAGCATAAAATACAATATATATACAACAGTTTTTCCATCGTATAAAACGAATAATTGCAACCAGTATGAAAGTCATGGTCATTTCTACGTCCCGGAAACCAAGGCTTCACTCTAGGGCGTTGCTCCAACAGATCGAATAGTTAGGGTCTCAGAAGTCAACACCAGAAGCATAAAATATAATATAAATGCAACAGTTTTTCCATCGTATAAAACGAATAATTGCAACCACTATGAAGGTTATGGTCGTTTCTACTATCCGGGCAACCTAGGGTTCACCCTAGGGCGTTGCTCCACCAGATCGAATAGTTAGGGCCTTAGAAGTCAACGCCAGAAGCATAAGGTACAATATAAATACAACAGCTTCTCCATCGTGTAACAGGAACAATAGCAACCAGTGTGAAAGATATGGTCATTTCTACGTTCCGGGCAACCTAGGCGTCACTCTAAGGCGTTGGTCCACCAGATCGAATAGTTAGGGCCCATGAAGTCAACGCCAGAAGCATAAAATACAATATAAATGCAACAGCTTTTCCATCGTATAAAATGAATAATTGCAAAGAGTGTGAAAGTAATGGTCATTTCTACGTTCCCGGCAACCTAGGTTTCACTCTATGGCGTTGCTCCACCAGATCGAATACTTAGTGCGTTAGAAGTCAACGTCAGAAGCATAAAATACAGTATAAATACAACAGTCTTTCCATCGTATAAACCGAATAATTGCAACCAGTATGAAAGTTATGGACATTTCTACTTTCCGGGCAACCTAGGCTTTACACTAGGGCGATGCTCCACCAGATCGAATAGTTAGGGCATTAGAAGCCAACGCGCGAAACATAAAACACAAAATGAATAGAACAGTTTTTCCATTGTATAAATCGAATAATTGCTACCAGTGTGAAAGTTATGGTCATTCCTACGTTCCGGGCAACCTAGGCTTCACCCTAGTGCGTTGTTCCACCAGATCGAATAGTTAAGGCCTAACAAGTGAACGCCAGAAGCATAAAATACAATATAAATACAACAGTTTTTCCATCGTATAAACCGGGTAATAGCAACCAGTATGAAAGTTATGGTCATTTCTACTTTCCGGGCAACCTAGGATTCACCCTTGTGCGTTGCTCCAACGGATTGAATAGTTAGTGCCTTCGAAGTCAACGCCCGAAGCATCAAATGCAATAAAAATTCAACAGTTTTTCCATCATATAACAGGAGTAATTGCAACCAGTTTGAAAGTGATGGTCTTTTCTACGTTCCGGGCACCCTAGGCTTCACTCTAGGGCGTTGCTCCACCATATCGAATACTTAGTGCCTTAGAAGTCAACGTCAGAAGCATAAAATACAATATAAATACAACAGTTTTTCCATCGTATAACAGGAATAATTGCAACCAGTTTGAAAGTTACGGTTATTTCTACTTTCCGGGCAACCTAGGCTTCACCCTAGGGCGTTGTTCCACCCGATCGAATAGTTAGGGCCTAAGAAGTGAACGCCAGAAGCATAAAATACAATATAAATACAACAATTTTTCCATCGTATAAAACGAATAATTGCAACCAGTGTGAAAGTTATGGTCATCTCTACGTTCCGGGCAACCTAGGCTTCACTCTAGGGCGTTGCCCCAACAGAACGAATAGTTGATGCCTTAGAAGTCAACGTCAGAAGCATAAAATACAATATGAATACAACAGTTTTTCCATCGAATAAAACGAATAATAGCCACCAGTGTGAAGGTTATGGTCATTTCTATGTTCCGGGCAACCTAAGCTTCACTCTAGGGCGTTGCTCCACCAGATCGAACAGTTAGTGCCTTAGAAGTCAACGCCAGAAGCATAAAATACAATATAAATACAACAGTTTTTCCATCGTATAAAACGAATAATTGCAACCAGTATGAAAGTCATGGTCATTTCTACGGCCCGGAAACCAAGCCTTCACTCTAGGGCGTTGCTCCAACAGATCGAATAGTTAGGGTCTCAGAAGTCAACACCAGAAGCATAAAATACAATATAAATGCAACAGTTTTTCCATCGTATAAAACGAATAATTGCAACCACTATGAAAGTTATGGTCGTTTCTACTATCCGGGCAACCTAGGGTTCACCCTAGGGCGTTGCTCCACCAGATCGAATAGTTAGGGCCTTAGAAGTCAACGCCAGAAGCATAAGGTACAATATAAATACAACAGCTTTTCCATCGTATAACAGGGACAATAGCAACCAGTGTGAAAGTTATGGTCATTTCTACGTTCCGGGCAACCTAGGCTTCACCCTAGTGCGTTGTTCCACCTGACCGAATAGTTAAAGCCTAAGAAGTGAACGCCAGAAGCATAAAATACAATATAAATACAACAGTTTTTCCATCGCATAAAACGGATAATTGCAACCAGTATGAAAGTTATGGTCATTTCTACTTCCCGGGCAATCTAGGATTCACCTTAGGGCGTTGCTCCAACAGACTGAAAAGTTAGTGCCTAAGAAGTGAACGCCAGAAGCATAAAATACAATATAAATACAACAGTTTTTCCATCGTATAAACCGGATAATTGCAACCAGTATGAAAGTTATGGTCATTTCTACTTCCGGGCAACCTAGGATTCACCCTAGGGCGTTGCTCCAACAGATTGAATAGTTAGAGCCCTAGAAGTCAACGCCCGAAGCATCAAACGCAACAAAAATACAACAGTTTTTCCATCATATAACAGCAGTAATTGCAACCAGTTTGAAAGTGATGGTCATTTCTACTATCCGGGCAACCTAGGGTTCACCCTAGGGCGTTGCTCCACCAGACCTAATAGTTAGTGCGTTAGAAGTCAACGTCAGAAGCATAAAATACAGTATAAATACAACAGCTTTTCCATCGTTTAAAACGAATAATTGCAACCAGTATGAAAGTTATGGACGTTTCTACTTTCCGGGCAACCTAGGCTTCACCCTAGGGCGATGCTCCACCAGATCGAATAGTTAGGGCCTTAGAAGTCAACGCGCGAAACACAAAACACAAAATAAATAGAACAGTTTTTCCATTGTATAAATCGAATAATTGCTACCAGTGTGAAAGTTATGGTCATTTCTACGTTCCGGGCAACCTATGATTCACCCTAGGGCGCTGCTCCAACAGATTGAAAAGTTAGTGCCTAAGAAGTGAACGCCAGAGACATAAAATACAATATAAGTACAACAGTTTTTCCATCGTATAAACCGGGTAATTGCAACCAGTATGAAAGTTATGGTCATTTCTACTTTCCGGGCAACCTAGGATTCACCCTTGTGCGTTGCTCCAACGGATTGAATAGTTAGTGCCTTCGAAGTCAACGCCCGAAGCATCAAATGCAATAAAAATTCAACAGTTTTTCCATCATATAACAGGAGTAATTGCAACCAGTTTGAAAGTGATGGTCTTTTCTACGTTCCGGGCACCCTAGGCTTCACTCTAGGGCGTTGCTCCACCAGATCGAATACTTAGTGCCTTAGAAGTCAACGTCAGAAGCATAAAATACAATATAAATACAACAGTCTTTCCATCGTATAAACCGAATAATTGCAACCAGTATGAAAGTTATGGACATTTCTACTTTCCGGGCAACCTAGGCTTCACACTAGGGCGATGCTCCACCAGATCGAATAGTTAGGGCATTAGAAGCCAACGCGCGAAACATAAAACACAAAATGAATAGAACAGTTTTTCCATTGTATAAATCGAATAATTGCTACCAGTGTGAAAGTTATGGTCATCTCTACGTTCCGGGCAACCTAGGCTTCACTCTAGGGCGTTGCCCCAACAGACCGAATAGTTGGTGCCTTAGAAGTCAACGTCAGAAGCATAAAATACATTATGAATACAACAGTTTTTCCATCGAATAAAACGAATAATAGCCACCAGTGTGAAGGTTATGGTCATTTCTATGTTCCGGGCAACCTAAGCTTCACTCTAGGTCGTTGCTCCACCAGATCGAACAGTTAGTGCCTTAGAAGTCAACGCCAGAAGCATAAAATACAATATAAATACAACAGTTTTTCCATCGTATAAAACGAATAATTGCAACCAGTATGAAAGTCATGGTCATTTCTACGTCCCGGAAACCAAGGCTTCACTCTAGGGCGTTGCTCCAACAGATCGAATAGTTAGGGTCTCAGAAGTCAACACCAGAAGCATAAAATACAATATAAATGCAACAGTTTTTCCATCGTATAAAACGAATAATTGGAACCACTATGAAAGTTATGGTCGTTTCTACTATCCGGGCAACCTAGGGTTCACCCTAGGGCGATGCTCCACCAGATCGAATAGTTAGGGCATTAGAAGCCAACGCGCGAAACATAAAACACAAAATGAATAGAACAGTTTTTCCACTGTATAAATCGAATAATTGCTACCAGTGTGAAAGTTATGGTCATTCCTACGTTCCGGGCAACCTAGGCTTCACCCTAGTGCGTTGTTCCACCAGATCGAATAGTTAAGGCCTAAGAAGTGAACGCCAGAAGCATAAAATACAATATAAATATAACAGTTTTTCCATCGTATAAAACGGATAATTGCAACCAGTATGAAAGTTATGGTCATTTCTACTTCCCGGGCAACCTAGGATTCACCCTAGGGCGTTCCTCCAACAGATTGAAAAGTTAGTGCCTAAGAAGTGAGCGCCGGAAGCATAAAATACAATATAAATACAACAGTTTTTCCATCGTATAAACCGGATAATTGCAACCAGTATGAAAGTTATGGTCATTTCTACTTTCCGGGCAACCTAGGATGCACCCTAGGGCGTTGCTCCAACAGATTGAATAGTTAGTGCCTTAGAAGTCAACGCCCGAAGCATCAAATGCAATAAAAATACAACAGTTTTTCCATCATATAACAGGAGTAATTGCAACCAGTTTGAAAGTGATGGTCATTTCTACGTTCCGGGCACCCTAGGCTTCACTCTAGGTCGTTGCTCCACCATATCGAATACTTAGTGCCTTAGAAGTTTAAGGCCAGAAGCATAAAATACAATATAAATACAACAGTTTTTCCATCGTATAAAGCGAATAATTGCAACCAGTGTGCGAGTGATGGTCATTTCTACGTTTCGGCAACCTAGACTTCACTTTAGGGCGTTGTTCCACCAGAACGAATAGTTAGGGCCTATGAAGTCAGCGCCGGAAGCATAAAATACAATATAAATATAACAGTTTTTCCATCGAATAAAACGAATAATAGCCACCATTGTGAAGGTTATGGTCTTTTCTGTGTTCCGGGCAACCTAAGCTTCACTCTAGGGCGTTGCTCCACCAGATCGAACA
Organism: Calliopsis andreniformis; assembly: GCF_051401765.1. Classification (NCBI taxonomy): domain Eukaryota; kingdom Metazoa; phylum Arthropoda; class Insecta; order Hymenoptera; family Andrenidae; genus Calliopsis; species Calliopsis andreniformis. Next base: position 3,076,023 of record NW_027480436.1, on the reverse strand, counting down.
GTTAGTGCCTTAGAAGTCAACGCCAGAAGCATAAAATACAATATAAATACAACAGTTTTTCCATCGTATAAAACGAATAATTGCAACCAGTATGAAAGTCATGGTCATTTCTACGTTCCGGGAAACCAAGGCTCCACTCTAGGGCGTTGCTCCAACAGATCGGATAGTTAGGGCCTCAGAAGTCAACGCCAGAAGCATAAAATACAATATAAATACAACAGTTTTTCCATCCTATAAAACGAATAATTGCAACCACTATGAAAGTTATGGTCATTTCTACTATCCGGGCAACCAAGGCTTCACCCTAGGGCGTTACTCCACCAGATCGAATAGTTAGGACCTTAGAAGTCAACGCCAGAAGCATAAGGTACAATATAAATACAACAGCTTTTCCATCGTATAACAGGGACAATAGCAACCAGTGTGAAAGTTATGGTCATTTCTACGTTCCGGGCAACCTAGGCTTCACCCTAGTGCGTTGTTCCACCTGACCGAATAGTTAAAGCCTAAGAAGTGAACGCCAGAAGCATAAAATACAATATAAATACAACAGTTTTTCCATCGTATAAAACGGATAATTGCAACCAGTATGAAAGTTATGGTCATTTCTACTTCCCGGGCAATCTAGGATTCACCTTAGGGCGTTGCTTCAACAGACTGAAAAGTTAGTGCCTAAGAAGAGAACGCCAGAAGCATAAAATACAATATAAATACAACAGTTTTTCCATCGTATAAACCGGATAATTGCAACCAGTATGAAAGTTATGGTCATTTCTACTTCCGGGCAACCTAGGATTCACCCTAGGGCGTTGCTCCAACAGATTGAATAGTTAGAGCCCTAGAAGTCAACGCCCGAAGCATCAAACGCAACAAAAATACAACAGTTTTTCCATCATATAACAGCAGTAATTGCAACCAGTTTGAAAGTGATGGTCATTTCTACTATCCGGGCAACCTAGGGTTCACCCTAGGGCGTTGCTCCACCAGACCGAATAGTTAGTGCGTTAGAAGTCAACGTCAGAAGCATAAAATACAGTATAAATACAACAGCTTTTCCATCGTATAAAACGAATAATTGCAACCAGTATGAAAGTTATGGACGTTTCTACTTTCCGGGCAACCTAGGCTTCACCCTAGGGCGATGCTCCACCAGATCGAATAGTTAGGGCCTTAGAAGTAAACGCGCGAAACACAAAACACAAAATAAATAGAACATTTTTTCCATTGTATAAATCGAATAATTGCTACCAGTGTGAAAGTTATGGTCATTTCTACGTTCCGGGCAACCTATGATTCACCCTAGGGCGCTGCTCCAACAGATTGAAAAGTTAGTGCCTAAGAAGTGAACGCCAGAAACATAAAATACAATATAAGTACAACAGTTTTTCCATCGTATAAACCGGGTAATTGCAACCAGTATGAAAGTTATGGTCATTTCTACTTTCCGGGCAACCTAGGATTCACCCTTGTGCGTTGCTCCAACGGATTGAATAGTTAGTGCCTTCGAAGTCAACGCCCGAAGCATCAAATGCAATAAAAATTCAACAGTTTTTCCATCATATAACAGGAGTAATTGCAACCAGTTTGAAAGTGATGGTCTTTTCTACGTTCCGGGAACCCTAGGCTTCACTCTAGGGCGTTGCTCCACCAGATCGAATACTTAGTGCCTTAGAAGTCAACGTCAGAAGCATAAAATACAATATAAATACAACAGTCTTTCCATCGTATAAACCGAATAATTGCAACCAGTATGAAAGTTATGGACATTTCTACTTTCCGGGCAACCTAGGCTTCACACTAGGGCGATGCTCCACCAGATCGAATAGTTAGGGCATTAGAAGCCAACGCGCGAAACATAAAACACAAAATGAATAGAACAGTTTTTCCATTGTATAAATCGAATAATTGCTACCAGTGTGAAAGTTATGGTCATCTCTACGTTCCGGGCAACCTAGGCTTCACTCTAGGGCGTTGCCCCAACAGACCGAATAGTTGGTGCCTTAGAAGTCAACGTCAGAAGCATAAAATACATTATGAATACAACAGTTTTTCCATCGAATAAAACGAATAATAGCCACCAGTGTGAAGGTTATGTTCATTTCTATGTTCCGGGCAACCTAAGCTTCACTCTAGGTCGTTGCTCCACCAGATCGAACAGTTAGTTCCTTAGAAGTCAACGCCAGAAGCATAAAATACAATATAAATACAACAGTTTTTCCATCGTATAAAACGAATAATTGCAACCAGTATGAAAGTCATGGTCATTTCTACGTCCCGGAAACCAAGGCTTCACTCTAGGGCGTTGCTCCAACAGATCGAATAGTTAGGGTCTCAGAAGTCAACACCAGAAGCATAAAATACAATATAAATGCAACAGTTTTTCCATCGTATAAAACGAATAATTGGAACCACTATGAAAGTTATGGTCGTTTCTACTATCCGGGCAACCTAGGGTTCACCCTAGGGCGATGCTCCACCAGATCGAATAGTTAGGGCATTAGAAGCCAACGCGCGAAACATAAAACACAAAATGAATAGAACAGTTTTTCCATTGTATAAATCGAATAATTGCTACCAGTGTGAAAGTTATGGTCATTCCTACGTTCCGGGCAACCTAGGCTTCACCCTAGTGCGTTGTTCCACCAGATCGAATAGTTAAGGCCTAAGAAGTGAACGCCAGAAGCATAAAATACAATATAAATATAACAGTTTTTCCATCGTATAAAACGGATAACTGCAACCAGTATGAAAGTTATGGTCATTTCTACTTCCCGGGCAACCTAGGATTCACCCTAGGGCGTTCCTCCAACAGATTGAAAAGTTAGTGCCTAAGAAGTGAGCGCCGGAAGCATAAAATACAATATAAATACAACAGTTTTTCCATCATATAACAGGAGTAATTGCAACCAGTTTGAAAGTGATGGTCATTTCTACGTTCCGGGCACCCTAGGCTTCACTCTAGGGCGTTGCTCCACCATATCGAATACTTAGTGCCTTAGAAGTTTAACGCCAGAAGCATAAAATACAATAAAAATACAACAGTTTTTCCATCATATTACAGGAGTAATTGCAACCAGTATGAAAGTTACGGACATTTCTACTTCCCGGGCAATCTAGGATTCATATTAGGGCGTTGCTCCAACAGATCGAATAGTTAGGGCCTATGAAGTCAGCGCCGGAAGCATAAAATACAATATAAATATAACAGTTTTTCCATCGTATAAAACGAATAATAGCCACCAGTGTGCAGGTTATGGTCATTTCTATGTTCCGGGCAACCTAAGCTTCACTCTAGGGCGTTGCTCCACCAGATCGAACAGTTAGTGCCTTAGAAGTGAACGCCAGAAGCATAAAATACAATATAAATACAACAGTTTTTCCATCGTATAAAACGAATAATTGCAACCAGTGTGAAAGTTATGGTCATTTCTACGTTCCGGGCAACCTAGGATTCACCTTAGGGCGTTGCTCCAACAGACTGAAAAGTTAGTGCCTAAGAAGTGAACGCCAGAAGCATAAAATACAATATAAATACAACAGTTTTTCCATCGTATAAACCGGATAATTGCAACCAGTATGAAAGTTATGGACATTTCTACTTTCCAGGCAACCTAGGCTTCACCCTAGGGCGTTGCTCCACTAGATCGAATAGTTAGGGCCTTAGAAGTCAACGCGCGAAACATAAAACACAAAATATGTAGAACAGTTTTTCCATTGTATAATTCGAATAATTGCTACCAGTGTGAAAGTTATGGCCATTTCTACGTTCCGGGAAACCTAGGCTTCACACTAGTGCGTTGTTCCACCAGATCGAATAGTTAAGGCCTAAGAAGTGAACGCCAGAAGCATAAAATACAATATAAATACAACAGCTTTTCCATCGTATAAAACGAATAATTGCAATCAGTGTGAAGGTTATGGTCATTTCTACGTTCCGGGCATCTTAGGCTTCACTCTAGGGCGTTGCTCCACCAGATCGAATACTTAGTGCCTTAGAAGTCAACGTCAGAAGCATAAAATACAATATAAATACAACAGTCTTTCCATCGTATAAACCGAATAATTGCAACCAGTATGAAAGTTATGGACATTTCTACTTTCCGGGCAACCTAGGCTTCACACTAGGGCGATGCTCCACCAGATCGAATAGTTAGGGCATTAGAAGCCAACGCGCGAAACATAAAACACAAAATGAATAGAACAGTTTTTCCATTGTATAAATCGAATAATTGCTACCAGTGTAAAAGTTATGGTCATTTCTACGTTCCGGGCAACCTAGGATTCACCTTAGGGCGTTGCTCCAACAGACTGAAAAGTTAGTGCCTAAGAAGTGAACGCCAGAAGCATAAAATACAATATAAATACAACAGTTTTTCCATCGTATAAACCGGATAATTGCAACCAGTATGAAAGTTATGGACATTTCTACTTTCCAGGCAACCTAGGCTTCACCCTAGGGCGTTGCTCCACTAGATCGAATAGTTAGGGCCTTAGAAGTCAACGCGCGAAACATAAAACACAAAATATGTAGAACAGTTTTTCCATTGTATAATTCGAATAATTGCTACCAGTGTGAAAGTTATGGCCATTTCTACGTTCCGGGAAACCTAGGCTTCACACTAGTGCGTTGTTCCACCAGATCGAATAGTTAAGGCCCATGAAGTGAACGCCAGAAGCATAAAATACAATATAAATACAACAGCTTTTCCATCGTATAAAACGAATAATTGCAATCAGTGTGAAGGTTATGGTCATTTCTACGTTCCGGGCATCTTAGGCTTCACTCTAGGGCGTTGCTCCGCCAGATCGAATACTTAGTGCCTTAGAAGTCAACGTCAGAAGCATAAAATACAATATAAATACAACAGTCTTTCCATCGTATAAACCGAATAATTGCAACCAGTATGAAAGTTATGGACATTTCTACTTTCCGGGCAACCTAGGCTTCACACTAGGGCGATGCTCCACCAGATCGAATAGTTAGGGCATTAGAAGCCAACGCGCGAAACATAAAACACAAAATGAATAGAACAGTTTTTCCATTGTATAAATCGAATAATTGCTACCAGTGTGAAAGTTATGGTCATCTCTACGTTCCGGGCAACCTAGGCTTCACTCTAGGGCGTTGCCCCAACAGACCGAATAGTTGGTGCCTTAGAAGTCAACGTCAGAAGCATAAAATACATTATGAATACAACAGTTTTTCCATCGAATAAAACGAATAATAGCCACCAGTGTGAAGGTTATGGTCATTTCTATGTTCCGGGCAACCTAAGCTTCACTCTAGGGCGGTGCTCCACCTGATCGAACAGTTAGTGCCTTAGAAGTCAACGCCAGAAGCATAAAATACAATATAAATACAACAGTTTTTCCATCGTATAAAACGAATAATTGCAACCAGTATGAAAGTTATGGTCGTTTCTACTATCCGGGCAACCTAGGGTTCACCCTAGGGCGATGCTCCACCAGATCGAATAGTTAGGGCATTAGAAGCCAACGCGCGAAACATAAAACACAAAATGAATAGAACAGTTTTTCCATTGTATAAATCGAATAATTGCTACCAGTGTGAAAGTTATGGTCATTCCTACGTTCCGGGCAACCTAGGCTTCACCCTAGTGCGTTGTTCCACCAGATCGAATAGTTAAGGCCTAAGAAGTGAACGCCAGAAGCATAAAATACAATATAAATATAACAGTTTTTCCATCGTATAAAACGGATAATTGCAACCAGTATGAAAGTTATGGTCATTTCTACTTCCCGGGCAACCTAGGATTCACCCTAGGGCGTTCCTCCAACAGATTGAAAAGTTAGTGCCTAAGAAGTGAGCGCCGGAAGCATAAAATACAATATAAATACAACAGTTTTTCCATCGTATAAACCGGATAATTGCAACCAGTATGAAAGTTATGGTCATTTCTACTTTCCGGGCAACCTAGGATGCACCCTAGGGCGTTGCTCCAACAGATTGAATAGTTAGTGCCTTAGAAGTCAACGCCCGAAGCATCAAATGCAATAAAAATACAACAGTTTTTCCATCATATAACAGGAGTAATTGCAACCAGTTTGAAAGTGATGGTCATTTCTACGTTCCGGGCACCCTAGGCTTCACTCTAGGGCGTTGCTCCACCATATCGAATACTTAGTGCCTTAGAAGTTTAACGCCAGAAGCATAAAATACAATAAAAATACAACAGTTTTTCCATCATATTACAGGAGTAATTGCAACCAGTATGAAAGTTACGGACATTTCTACTTCCCGGGCAATCTAGGATTCATATTAGGGCGTTGCTCCAACAGATCGAATAGTTAGGGCCTATGAAGTCAGCGCCGGAAGCATAAAATACAATATAAATATAACAGTTTTTCCATCGTATAAAACGAATAATAGCCACCAGTGTGAAGGTTATGGTCATTTCTATGTTCCGGGCAACCTAAGCTTCACTCTAGGGCGTTGCTCCACCAGATCGAACAGTTAGTGCCTTAGAAGTCAACGCCAGAAGCATAAAATACAATATAAATACAACAGTTTTTCCATCGTATAAAACGAATAATTGCAACCAGTATGAAAGTCATGGTCATTTCTACGTTCCGGGAAACCAAGGCTCCACTCTAGGGCGTTGCTCCAACAGATCGGATAGTTAGGGCCTCAGAAGTCAACGCCAGAAGCATAAAATACAATATAAATACAACAGTTTTTCCATCCTATAAAACGAATAATTGCAACCACTATGAAAGCTATGGTCATTTCTACTATCCGGGCAACCAAGGCTTCACCCTAGGGCGTTACTCCACCAGATCGAATAGTTAGGGCCTTAGAAGTCAACGCCAGAAGCATAAGGTACAATATAAATACAACAGCTTTTCCATCGTATAACAGGGACAATAGCAACCAGTGTGAAAGTTATGGTCATTTCTACGTTCCGGGCAACCTAGGCTTCACCCTATTGCGTTGTTCCACCTGACCGAATAGTTAAAGCCTAAGAAGTGAACGCCAGAAGCATAAAATACAATATAAATACAACAGTTTTTCCATCGTATAAAACGGATAATTGCAACCAGTATGAAAGTTATGGTCATTTCTACTTCCCGTGCAATCTAGGATTCACCTTAGGGCGTTGCTCCAACAGACTGAAAAGTTAGTGCCTAAGAAGTGAACGCCAGAAGCATAAAATACAATATAAATACAACAGTTTTTCCATCGTATAAACCGGATAATTGCAACCAGTATGAAAGTTATGGTCATTTCTACTTCCCGGGCAACCTAGGATTCACCCTAGGGCGTTGCTCGAACAGATTGAATAGTTAGAGCCCTAGAAGTCAACGCCCGAAGCATCAAACGCAACAACAATACAACAGTTTTTCCATCATATAACAGCAGTAATTGCAACCAGTTTGAAAGTGATGGTCATTTATACGTTCCGGGCACCCTAGGCTTCACTCTAGGGCGTTGCTCCACCATATCGAATTCTTAGTGCCTTAGAAGTCAACGCCAGAAGCATAAAATACAATATAAACACAACAGTTTTTCCATCGTATAACAGGAATAATTGCAACCAGTTTGAAAGTTATGGTCATTTCTACTTTCCGGGCAACCTAGGCTTCACCCTAGGGCGTTGTTCCACCCGATCGAATAGTTAGGGCCTAAGAAGTGAACGCCAGAAGCATAAAATACAATATAAATACAACAGTTTTTCCATCGTATAAAACGAATAATTGCAACCAGTGTGAAAGTTATGGTCATTTCTACGTTCCGGGCAACCTAGGATTCACCTTAGGGCGTTGCTCCAACAGACTGAAAAGTTAGTGCCTAAGAAGTGAACGCCAGAAGCATAAAATACAATATAAATACAACAGTTTTTCCATCGTATAAACCGGATAATTGCAACCAGTATGAAAGTTATGGACATTTCTACTTTCCAGGCAACCTAGGCTTCACCCTAGGGCGTTGCTCCACTAGATCGAATAGTTAGGGCCTTAGAAGTCAACGCGCGAAACATAAAACACAAAATATGTAGAACAGTTTTTCCATTGTATAATTCGAATAATTGCTACCAGTGTGAAAGTTATGGCCATTTCTACGTTCCGGGAAACCTAGGCTTCACACTAGTGCGTTGTTCCACCAGATCGAATAGTTAAGGCCTAAGAAGTGAACGCCAGAAGCATAAAATACAATATAAATACAACAGCTTTTCCATCGTATAAAACGAATAATTGCAACCAGTGTGAAGGTTATGGTCATTTCTACGTTCCGGGCATCTTAGGCTTCACTCTAGGGCGTTGCTCCGCCAGATCGAATAGTTAGTGCCTTAGAAGTCAACGCCCGAGACATAAAAAACAAAATTAATGGAACTGTTTTTCCATTGTATAAATCGAATAATTACTACAACTGTGAAAGCTATGGTCATCTCTACGTTCCGGGAAACCTAGGCTTCACCCTAGGGCGATGTTCCACCAGATCGAATAGTTAGGGCCTAAGAAGTGAGCGCAAGAAGCATAAAATACAATATAAATACAACAGCTTTTCCAGCGTATAAAACGTATAATTGCAACGAGTATGAAAGTTATGGTCATTTCTACTTTCCGGGCAACCTAGGCTTCACCCTAGGGCGTTGCTCCAACAGATTGGACAGTTAGAGCCTCGGAAGTCAGCGCCCGAAGCATAAAATGCAATAAAAATGCAACAGTTTTTCCATCATATAACTGGGATAGTTGCAACCAGTTTGAAAGTGATGGTCATTTCTACGTTCCGGGCACCCTAGGCTTCACCCTAGGGCGTTGCTCCACCAGATCGAATAGTTAGTGCCTTAGAATTCAACGCCACAAGCATAAAATACAATATAAGTACAACAGTTTTTCCATCGTATAAAACGAATAATTGCAACCAGTATGAAAGTGATGGTCATTTCTACGTTCCGGGAAACCAAGGCTTCACTCTAAGGCGTTGCTCCAACAGATCGAATAGTTAGGGTCTAAGAAGTCAACGCCAGAAGCATAAAATACAATATAAATGCAACAGCTTTTCCATCGTATAAAATGAATAATTGCAAAGAGTGTGAAAGTAATGGTCATTTCTACGTTCCGGGCAACCTAGATTTCACTCTAGGGCGTAGCTTCACCAGATCGAATAGTTAAGGCCTAAGAAGTGAACGCCAGAAGCATAAAATACAATATAAATACAACAGTTTTTCCATCGTACAAACCAGATAATTGCAACCAGTATGAAAGTTATGGTCATTTCTACTTTCCGGGCAACCTAGGATTCACCCTAGGGCGTTGCTCCAAAAGATTGAATAGTTAGTGCCTTAGAAGTCAACGCCCGAAGCATAAAATGCAATAAAAATACAACTGTTTTTCCATCATATAACAGGAGTAATTGCAACCAGTTTGAAAGAGATGGTCATTTCTACGTTCCGGGAACCCTAGGCTTCACTCTAGGGCGTTGCTCCACCATATCGAATACTTAGTGCCTTAGAAGTCAATGCCAGAAGCATAAAATGCAATATAAATACAACAGTTCTTCCATCGTATAACAGGAATAATTGCAACCAGTTTGAAAGTTATGGTCATTTCTACTTTCCGGGCAACCTAGGCTTCACCCTAGGGCGTTGTTCCACCCGATCGAATAGTTAGGGCCTAAGAAGTGAACGCCAGAAGCATAAAATACAATATAAATACAACAGTTTTTCCATCGTATAAAACGAATAATTGCAACCAGTGTGAAAGTTATGGTCATTTCTACGTTCCGGGGAACCTAGGCTTCACCTTAGCGCGTTGTTCCACCAGATCGAATAGTTAAGGCCTAAGAAGTGAACGCCAGAAGCGTAAAATACAATATAAATACAACAGTTTTTCCATCGTATAAAACGAATAATTGCAACCAGTATAAAAGTTATGGTCATTTCTACTTCCAGGGCAATCTAGGATTCACCTTAGGGCGTTGCACCACCAGATCGAATAGTTAGGGCCCAAGAAGTCAACGCCAGTAGCATAAAATACAATATAAATGCAACAGCTTTTCCATCGCATAAAATGAATAATTGCAACCAGTATGAAAGTTATGGACATTTTTACTTTCCAGGAAACCTAGGCTTCACCATAGGGCGTTGCTCCACTAGATCGAATAGTTAGGGCCTTAGAAGTCAACGCGCGAAACATAAAACACAAAATTTGTAGAACAGTTTTTCCATTGTATAAATCGAATAATTGCTACCAGTGTGAAAGTTATGGCCATTTCTACGTTCCGGGAAAGCTAGGCTTCACCCTAGTGCGTTGTTCCACCAGATCGAATAGTTAAGGCCTAAGAAATGAACGCCAGAAGCATAAAATACAATATAAATACAACAGCTTTTCCATCGTATAAAACGAATAATTGCAACCAGTGTGAAGGTTATGGTCATTTCTACGTCCCGGGAAACCTAGGCTTCACCCTAGTGCGTTGTTCCGCCAGATCGAATAGTTAAGGCCTAAGAAGTGAACGCCAGAAGCATAAAATGCAATAAAGATACAACAGTGTATCCATCATATAACAGGAATAATTGCAACCAGTTTGAAAGTGATGGCCAATCCTACGTTCCGGGCAACCTAGGCTTCGCTCTAGGGCGTTGCTCCACCAGAACGAATAGATAGTGCCTTAGAAGTCAACGCCAGAAGCATAAAATACAATATAAATACAACAGTTTTTCCATCGTATAAAACGAATAATTGCAACCAGTATGAAACATATGGTCATTTCTACTTTCCGAGCAACCTAGGCTTCACCGTAGGGCGTTGCTCCAACGGATTGAATAGTTAGGGCCTTAGAAGTCAACGCCCGAACCATAAAATGCAAAAAAAATACAACAGTGTTTCCATCATATATCTGGAATAATTGCAACCAGTTTGAAAGTGATTGCCAATTCTACGTTCCGGGCAACCTAGGTTTCACTCCAGGGCGTTGCTCCACCAGACCGAATAGTTACGGCCTAAGAAGTCAACGCCACAAGCATAAAATACAATATAAATACAACAGCTTTTCCATCGTATAAAACGAATAATTGCAACCAGTATGAAACTTATGGTCATTTCTACTGTCCGAGCAAGCTAGGCTTCACCCTAGGGCGTTGGTCCAACAGACTGAATAGTTAGGGCCTTAGAAGTCAACGCCCGAAGCATAAAATGCAATAAAAATACAACAGTGTATCCAACATATAACAGGAATAATTGCAACCAGTTTGAAAGTGATGGCCAATCCTACGTTCCGGGCAACCTAGGCTTCGCTCTAGGGCGTTGCTCCACCAGATCGAATAGATAGTGCCTTAGAAGTCAACGCCAGAAGCATAAAATACAATATAAATACAACAGTTTTTCCATCGTATAAAACGAATAATTGCAACCAGTATGAAACATATGGTCATTTCTACTTTCCGAGCAACCTAGGCTTCACCGTAGGGCGTTGCTCCAACGGATTGAATAGTTAGGGCCTTAGAAGTCAACGCCCGATCCATAAAATGCAAAAAAAATACAGCAGTGCTTCCATCATATAACAGGTATAATTGCAACCAGTTTGAAATTGATGGCCAATTCTACGTTCCGGGCAACCTAGGCATCACTCTATTGCGTTGCTCCACCAGATCGAATAGTTAGTGCCTTAGAAGTCAACGCCAGAAGCATAAAATACAATATAAATACAACAGTTTTTCCATCGTATAAAACGAATAATTGCAACCAGTATGAAACTTGTGGATATTTCTACTTTCCGAGCAACTTAGGCTTCACCCTAGGGCGTTGCTCCAACAGATTGTATAGTTAGGGCCTTAGAAGTCAACGGCCGAACCATAAAATGCAAAAAAAAAAAAAACAGTGTTTACATCATATATCAGGAATAATTGCAACCAGTTTGAAAGTGATGGCCAATTCTACGTTCAGGGCAACCTAGGTTTCACCCCAGGGCGTTGCTCCACCAGACCGAATAGTTACGGCCTAAGACGTCAACGCCAGAAGCATAAAATGCGATATAAAAACAGCAGCTTTTCCATCGTATAAAACGAATAATTGCAACCAGTATGAAACTTATGGTCATTTCTACTTTCCGAGCAAGCTAGGCTTCACCCTAGGGCGTTGGTCCAACAGATTGAATAGTTAGGACCTTTGAAGTCAACGCCCGAACCATAAAATGCAAAAAAAATACAACAGTGTTTCCATCATTATAACAGGAATAATTGCAACCAGTTTGAAAGTGATGGCCAATTCTACGTTCCGGGCAACCTAGGCTTCGCTCTAGGGCGTTGCTCCACCAGATCGAACAGATAGTGCCTTAGAAGTCTATGCCAGAAGCATAAAATACAATATATATACAACAGTTTTTCCATCGTATAAAACGATTAATTGCACCCAGTGTGAAACTTAAGGTCATTTCTACTTTCCGAGCATCCTAGGCTTCACCCTAGGGCGTTGCTCTAACAGATTGAATAGTTAGGACCTTAGAAGTCAACGCCCGAACCATAAAATGCAAAAAAAATACAACAGTTTTTCCATCATATAACAGGAATAATTGCAACCAGTTTGAAAGTGATGGCCAATTCTACGTTCTGGGCAACCTAGGCTTCGCTATAGGGCGTTGCTCCACCATATCGAATAGTTAGTGCCTTCGAAGTCAACGCCAGAAGCATAAAATACAATATAAATACAACCGTTTTTCCATCGTATAAAACGAATAATTGCAACCAGTATGAAACTTATGGACATTTCTACTTTCCGAGCAAGCTAGGCTTCACCCTAGGGCGTTGCTCCAACAGATTGAATAGTTAGGGCCTTAGAAGTCAACGCCCGAAGCATAAAATGCAATAAAAATACAACAGTGTATCCATCATATAACAGGAAGAATTGCAACCAGTTTGAAAGTGATGGCCAATTCTACGTTACGGGCAACCTAGGCTTCACTCTAGAGCGTTGCTCCACCAGATCGAATAGTTAGGGCCTTAGAAGCCAACGCCCGAAGCATTAAATACAAAATAAATAGAACAGTTTTTCCATAGTATAAAACGAATAATTGCTACCAGTGTAAAAGTTATGGTTTTTTCTACGTTCCGGGCAACCTAGGCTTCACCCTAGGCCGTTGTTCCACCAGATTGAATAGTTAGGGCCTTAGAAGTCTATGCCCGAAGGATAAAATGCAATAAAAATACAAAAGTTTTTCCATCATATAACAGGAATAATTGCAACCAGTTTGAAAGTGATGGTCATTTCTACGTTCCGGGCAACATAGGCTTCACTCTAGGGCGTTGCTCCACTAGATCGAATAGTTAGTACCTTAGAAGTCAACGCCAGATGTATAAAATACAATATAAATACAACAGTTTTTCCATCGTATAAAACGAATAATTGCAACCAGTTTGAAACTTATGGACATTTCTACTTTCCGAGCAACCTAGGCTTCACCCTAGGTCGTTGCTCCGGCAGATTGAACAGTTAGGGCCTTAGAAGTCAATGCCCGAACCATAAAATGCAAAAAAAATACAACAGTGTTTCCATCATATATCAGGAATAATTGCAAACAGTTTGAAAGTGATGGCCAATTCTACGTTCCGGGCAACCCAGGCTTCACTCTAGGGCGTTGCTCCACCATATCGAATAGTTAGTGCCTTAGAAGTCTACGCCAGAAGCATAAAATACAATATAAATACAACAGCTCCTCCATCGTATAAAACGAATAAATGCAACCAGTATTAAACTTATGGACATTTCTACTTTCCGAGCAACCTAGGCTTCACCCTAGGGCGTTGCTCCAACAGTTTGAATAGTTAGGACCTTAGAAGTCAACGCCCGAACCATAAATTGCAAAAAAAATACAACAGTGTTTCCATCATATAACAGGTATAATTGCCACCAGTTTGAAATTGATGGCCAATTCTACGTTCCGGGCAACCTAGGCATCACTCTATTGCGTTGCTCCACCAGATCGAATAGTTAGTGCCTTAGAGGTCAACGCCAGAAGCATAAAGTACAATATAAATACAACAGTTTTTCCATCGTATAAAACGAATAATTGCAAGCAGTTTGAAACTTATGGACATTTCTACTTTCCGAGCAACCTAGGCTTGACCCTAGGGCGTTGCTCCAACAGATTGAACAGTTAGGGCCTTAGAAGTCAACGCCCGAACCATAAAATGCAAAAAAAATACAACAGTGTTTCCATCATATATCAGGAATAATTGCAACCAGTTTGAAAGTGATGGCCAATTCTACGTTCCGGGCAACCTAGATTTCACTCCAGGGCGTTGCTCCACCAGACCGAATAGGTACGGCCTAAGACGTCAACGCCAGAAGCATAAAATGCGCTATAAATACAACAGCTTTTCCATCGTATAAAACGAATAATTGCAACCAGTATGAAACTTACGGTCATTTCTACTTTCCGAGCAAGCTAGGCTTCACCCTAGGGCGTTGGTCCAACAGATTGAATAGTTAGGGCCTTAGAAGTCAACGCCCGAAGCATAAAATGCAATAAAAATACAACAGTGTATCCATCATATAACAGGAATAATTGCAACCAGTTTGAAAGTGATGGCCAATCCTACGTTCCGGGCAACCTACGCTTCGCTCTAGGGCCTTGCTCCACCAGATCGAATAGATAGTGCCTTAGAAGTCAACGCCAGAAGCATAAAATACAATATAAATACAACAGTTTTTCCATTGTATAAAACGAATAATTGCAACCAGTATGTAACTTATGGTCATTTCTACTTTCCGAGCAACCTAGGCTTCACCCTAGGCCGTTGCTCCAACAGATTGAATAGTTAGGGCCTTAGAAGTCAACGCCCGAACCATAAAATGCAAAAAAAATACAACAGTGTTTCCATCATATATCTGGAATAATTGCAACCAGTTTGAAAGTGATTGCCAATTCTACGTTCCGGGCAACCTAGGTTTCACTCCAGGGCGTTGCTCCACCAGACCGAATAGTTACGGCCTAAGAAGTCAATGCCACAAGCATAAAATACAATATAAATACAACAGCTTTTCCATCGTATAAAACGAATAATTGCAACCAGTATGAAACTTATGGTCATTTCTACTGTCCGAGCAAGCTAGGCTTCACCCTAGGGCGTTGGTCCAACAGATTGAATAGTTAGGGCCTTAGACGTCAACGCCCGAAGCATAAAATGCAATAAAAATACAATAGTGTATCCATCATATAACAGGAATAATTGCAACCAGTTTGAAAGTGATGGCCAATCCTACGTTCCGGGCAACCTAGGCTTCGCTCTAGGGCGTTGCTCCACCAGATCGAATAGATAGTGCCTTAGAAGTCAACGCCAGAAGCATAAAATACAATATAAATACAACAGTTTTTCCATCGTATAAAACGAATAATTGCATCCAGTATGAAACATATGGTCATTTCTACTTTCCGAGCAACCTAGGCTTCACCGTAGGGCGTTGCTCCAACGGATTGAATAGTTAGGGCCTTAGAAGTCAACGCCCGATCCATAAAATGCAAAAAAAATACTGCAGTGCTTCCATCATATAACAGGTATAATTGCAACCAGTTTGAAATTGATGGCCAATTCTACGTTCCGGGCAACCTAGGCATCACTCTATTGCGTTGCTCCACCAGATCGAATAGTTAGTGCCTTAGAAGTCAACGCCAGAAGCATAAAATACAATATAAATACAACAGTTTTTCCATCGTATAAAACGAATAATTGCAACCAGTATGAAACTTGTGGATATTTCTACTTTCCGAGCAACTTAGGCTTCACCCTAGGGCGTTGCTCCAACAGATTGTATAGTTAGGGCCTTAGAAGTCAACGCCCGAACCATAAAATGCAAAAAAAATACAACAGTGTTTACATCATATATCAGGAATAATTGCAACCAGTTTGAAAGTGATGGCCAATTCTACGTTCAGGGCAACCTAGGTTTCACTCCAGGGAGTTGCTCCACCAGACCGAATAGTTACGGCCTAAGACGTCAACGCCAGAAGCATAAAATGCGATATAAAAACAGCAGCTTTTCCATCGTATAAAACGAATAATTGCAACCAGTATGAAACTTATGGTCATTTCTACTTTCCGAGCAAGCTAGGCTTCACCCTAGGGCGTTGGTCCAACAGATTGAATAGTTAGGACCTTTGAAGTCAACGCCCGAACCATAAAATGCAAAAAAAATAGAACAGTGTTTCCATCATATAACAGGAATAATTGCAACCAGTTAGAAAGTGATGGCCAATTCTACGTTCTGGGCAACCTAGGCTTCGCTCTAGGGCGTTGCTCCACCATATCGAATAGTTAGTGCCTTCGAAGTCAACGCCAGAAGCATAAAATACAATATAAATACAACCGTTTTTCCATCGTATAAAACGAATAATTGCAACCAGTATGAAACTTATGGACATTCCTACTTTCCGAGCAAGCTAGGCTTCACCCTAGGGCGTTGCTCCAACAGATTGACTAGTTAGGGCCTTAGAAGTCAACGCCCGAAGCATAAAATGCAATAAAAATACAACAGTGTTTCCATCATATAACAGGTATAATTGCAACCAGTTTGAAAGTGACGGCCAATTCTACGTTCCGGGCAACCCAGGCTTCACTCTAGGGCGTTGCTCCACCAGATCGAATAGTTAGTGCCTTAGAAGTCAACGCCAGAAGCATAAAATACAATATAGATACAATAGTTTTTCCATCGTATAAAACGAATAATTGCTACCAGTGTAAAAGTTATGGTTATTTCTACGTTCCGGGCAACCTAGGCTTCACCCTAGGCCGTTGTTCCACCAGATCGAATAGTTAGGGTCTAAGAAGGGAACGCCAGAAGCATAAAATACAATATAAATACAACAGCTTTTCCATCATATAAAACGAATAATTGCAACAGGTATGTAAGCTATGGTCATTTCTACTTTCCGAGCAAGCTAGCCTTCACCCTAGGGCGTTGGTCCAACAGATTGAATAGTTAGGGCCTTAGAAGTCAACGCCCGAAGCATAAAATGCAATAAAAATACAACAGTGTTTCCATCATATAACAGGTATAATTGCAACCAGTTTGAAATTGATGACCAATTCTACGTTCCGGGCAACCTAGGCATCACTCTATTGCGTTCCTCCACCAGATCGAGTAGTTAGTGCCTTAGAAGTGAACGCCAGAAGCATAAAATGCAATATAAATACAACAGTTTTTCCATCGTATAAAACGAATAATTGCAACCAGTATGAAACTTATGGATATTTCTACTTTCCGAGCAACTTAGGCTTCACCCTAGGGCGTTGCTCCAACAGATTGTATAGTTAGGGCCTTAGAAGTCAACGCCCGAACCATAAAATGCAAAAAAAATACAACAGTGTTTACATCATATATCAGGAATAATTGCAACCAGTTTGAAAGTGATGGCCAATTCTACGTTTCGGGCAACCTAGGTTTCACTCCAGGGCGTTGCTCCACCAGACCGAATAGTTACGGCCTAAGAAGTCATCCCCAGAAGCATAAAATACAATATAAATACAACAGTTTTTCCATCGTATAAAACGAATAATTGCACCCAGTATGAAACTTATGGTCATTTCTACTTTCCGAGCAACCTAGGCTTCACCCTAGGGCGTTGCTCCAACAGATTGAATAGATAGGACCTTTGAAGTCAACGCCCGAACCATAAAATGCAAAAAAAATACAACAGTGCTTCCATCATATAACAGGAATAATTGCAACCAGTTTGATAGTGATGGCCAATTCTACGTTCCGGGCAACCTAGGCTTCGCTCTAGGGCGTTGCTCCACTAGATCGAATAGTTAGTACCTTAGAAGTCAACGCCAGATGTATAAAATACAATATAAATACAACAGCTCTACCATTGTATAAAACGAATAATTGCAACCAGTATGAAACTTATGGTCATTTCTACATTCCGAGCAACATAGGCTTCACCCTAGGGCGTTGCTCCAACGGACTGAATAGTTAGGGCCTTAGAAGTCAACGCGAGAACCATAAAATGCAAAAAAAATACAACAGTGTTTCCATCATATAACAGGTATAATTGCAACCAGTTTGAAATTGATGGCCAATTCTACGTTCCGGGCAACCTAGGCATCACTCTATTGCGTTGCTCCACCAGATCGAATAGTTAGTGCCTTAGAGGTCAACGCCAGAAGCATAAAGTACAATATAAATACAACAGTTTTTCCATCGTATAAAACGAATAATTGCAAACAGTTTGAAACTTATGGACATTTCTACTTTCCGAGCAACCTAGGCTTCACCCTAGGGCGTTGCTCCAACAGATTGAACACTTAGGGCCTTAGAAGTCAACGCCCGAACCATAAAATGCAAAAAAAATACAACAGTGTTTCCATCATATATCAGGAATAATTGCAACCAGTTTGAAAGTGATGGCCAATTCTACGTTCCGGGCAACCCAGGCTTCACTCTAGGGCGTTGCTCCACCAGATCGAATAGTTAGTGCCTTAGAAGTCAACGCCAGAAGCATAAAATACAATATAGATACAATAGTTTTTCCATCGTATAAAACGAATAATTGCTACCAGTGTAAAAGTTATGGTTATTTCTACGTTCCGGGCAACCTAGGCTTCACCCTAGGCCGTTGTTCCACCAGATCGAATAGTTAGGGTCTAAGAAGGGAACGCCAGAAGCATAAAATACAATATAAATACAACAGTTTTTCCATCATATAAAACGAATAATTGCAACAGGTATGTAAGCTATGGTCATTTCTACTTTCCGAGCAAGCTAGCCTTCACCCTAGGGCGTTGGTGCAACAGATTGAATAGTTAGGGCCTTAGAAGTCAACGCCCGAAGCATAAAATGCAATAAAAATACAACAGTGTATCCATCATATAACAGGTATAATTGCAACCAGTTTGAAATTGATGGCCAATTCTACGTTCCGGGCAACCTAGGCTTCGCTCTAGGGCGTTGCTCCACCAGATCGAATAGATAGTGCCTTAGAAGTCAACGCCAGAAGCATAAAATACAATATAAATACAACAGTTTTTCCATTGTATAAAACGAATAATTGCAACCAGTATGTAACTTATGGTCATTTCTACTTTCCGAGCAACCTAGGCTTCACCCTAGGGCGTTGCTCCAACAGATTGAATAGTTAGGGCCTTAGAAGTCAACGCCCGAACCATATAATGCAAAAAAAATACAACAGTGTTTCCATCATATATCTGGAATAATTGCAACCAGTTTGAAAGTGATTGCCAATTCTACGTTCCGGGCAACCTAGGTTTCACTCCAGGGCGTTGCTCCACCAGACCGAATAGTTACGGCCTAAGAAGTCAACGCCACAAGCATAAAATACAATATAAATACAACAGCTTTTCCATCGTATAAAACGAGTAATTGCAACCAGTATGAAACCTATGGTCATTTCTACTGTCCGAGCAAGCTAGGCTTCACCCTAGGGCGTTGGTCCAACAGATTGAATAGTTAGGGCCTTAGAAGTCAACGCCCGAAGCATAAAATGCAATAAAAATACAACAGTGTATCCATCATATAACAGGAATAATTGCAACCAGTTTGAAAGTGATGGCCAATCCTACGTTCCGGGCAACCTAGGCTTCGCTCTAGGGCGTTGCTCCACCAGATCGAATAGATAGTGCCTTAGAAATCAACGCCAGAAGCATAAAATACAATATAAATAAAACAGTTTTTCCATCGTATAAAACGAATAATTGCAACCAGTATGAAACATATGGTCATTTCTACTTTTCGAGCAACCTAGGCTTCACCGTAGGGCGTTGCTCCAACGGATTGAATAGTTAGGGCCTTAGAAGTCAACGCCCGATCCATAAAATGCAAAAAAAATACAACAGTGTTTCCATCATATAACAGGTATAATTGACACCAGTTTGAAATTGATGGCCAATTCTACGTTCCGGGCAACCTAGGCATCACTCTATTGCGTTGCTCCACCAGATCGAATAGTTAGTGCCTTAGAGGTCAACGCCAGAAGCATAAAATACAATATAAATACAACAGTTTTTCCATCGTATAAAACGAATAAATGCAACCAGTATGAAACTTATGGTCACTTCTATATTCCGAGCAACCTAGGCTTCACCCTAGAGCGTTGCTCCAACGGATTGAATAGTTAGGGCCTTAGAAGTCAACGCCAGAAGCATAAAATACAATATAGATACAACAGTTTTTCCATCGTATAAAACGAATAATTGCTACCAGTGTAAAAGTTATGGTTATTTCTACGTTCCGGGCAATCTAGGCTTCACCCTAGGCCGTTGTTCCACCAGATCGAATAGTTAGGGCCTAAGAAGGGAACGCCAGAAGCATAAAATACAGTATAAATAGAACAGTTTTTCCATAGTATAAAACGAATAATTGCTACCAGTGTAAAAGTTATGGTTATTTCTACGTTCCGGGCAATCTAGGCTTCACCCTAGGCCGTTGTTCCACCAGATTGAATAGTTAGGGCCTTAGAAGTCAACGCGAGAACCATAAAATGCAAAAAAAATACAACAGTGTTTCCATCATATAACAGGTATAATTGCAACCAGTTTGAAATTGATGGCCAATTCTACGTTCCGGGCAACCTAGGCATCACTCTATTGCGTTGCTCCACCAGATCGAATAGTTAGTGCCTTAGAGGTCAACGCCAGAAGCATAAAGTACAATATAAATACAACAGTTTTTCCATCGTATAAAACGAATAATTGCAAACAGTTTGAAACTTATGGACATTTCTACTTTCCGAGCAACCTAGGCTTCACCCTAGGGCGTTGCTCCAACAGATTGAACACTTAGGGCCTTAGAAGTCAACGCCCGAACCTTAAAATGCAAAAAAAATACAACAGTGTTTCCATCATATATCAGGAATAATTGCAACCAGTTTGAAAGTGATGGCCAATTCTACGTTCCGGGCAACCCAGGCTTCACTCTAGGGCGTTGCTCCACCAGATCGAATAGTTAGTGCCTTAGAAGTCAACGCCAGAAGCATAAAATACAATATAGATACAATAGTTTTTCCATCGTATAAAACGAATAATTGCTACCAGTGTAAAAGTTATGGTTATTTCTACGTTCCGGGCAACCTAGGCTTCACCCTAGGCCGTTGTTCCACCAGATCGAATAGTTAGGGTCTAAGAAGGGAACGCCAGAAGCATAAAATACAATATAAATACAACAGTTTTTCCATCATATAAAACGAATAATTGCAACAGGTATGTAAGCTATGGTCATTTCTACTTTCCGAGCAAGCTAGCCTTCACCCTAGGGCGTTGGTGCAACAGATTGAATAGTTAGGGCCTTAGAAGTCAACGCCCGAAGCATAAAATGCAATAAAAATACAACAGTGTATCCATCATATAACAGGTATAATTGCAACCAGTTTGAAATTGATGGCCAATTCTACGTTCCGGGCAACCTAGGCTTCGCTCTAGGGCGTTGCTCCACCAGATCGAATAGATAGTGCCTTAGAAGTCAACGCCAGAAGCATAAAATACAATATAAATACAACAGTTTTTCCATTGTATAAAACGAATAATTGCAACCAGTATGTAACTTATGGTCATTTCTACTTTCCGAGCAACCTAGGCTTCACCCTAGGGCGTTGCTCCAACAGATTGAATAGTTAGGGCCTTAGAAGTCAACGCCCGAACCATATAATGCAAAAAAAATACAACAGTGTTTCCATCATATATCTGGAATAATTGCAACCAGTTTGAAAGTGATTGCCAATTCTACGTTCCGGGCAACCTAGGTTTCACTCCAGGGCGTTGCTCCACCAGACCGAATAGTTACGGCCTAAGAAGTCAACGCCACAAGCATAAAATACAATATAAATACAACAGCTTTTCCATCGTATAAAACGAGTAATTGCAACCAGTATGAAACCTATGGTCATTTCTACTGTCCGAGCAAGCTAGGCTTCACCCTAGGGCGTTGGTCCAACAGATTGAATAGTTAGGGCCTTAGAAGTCAACGCCCGAAGCATAAAATGCAATAAAAATACAACAGTGTATCCATCATATAACAGGAATAATTGCAACCAGTTTGAAAGTGATGGCCAATCCTACGTTCCGGGCAACCTAGGCTTCGCTCTAGGGCGTTGCTCCACCAGATCGAATAGATAGTGCCTTAGAAATCAACGCCAGAAGCATAAAATACAATATAAATAAAACAGTTTTTCCATCGTATAAAACGAATAATTGCAACCAGTATGAAACATATGGTCATTTCTACTTTTCGAGCAACCTAGGCTTCACCGTAGGGCGTTGCTCCAACGGATTGAATAGTTAGGGCCTTAGAAGTCAACGCCCGATCCATAAAATGCAAAAAAAATACAACAGTGTTTCCATCATATAACAGGAATAATTGCAACCAGTTTGAAAGTGATGGCCAATTCTACGTTCCGGGCATCCTAGGCTTCACTCCAGGGCGTTGCTCCGCCAGACCGAATAGTTACGACCTAAGAAGTCAACGCCAGAAGCATAAAATACCATATAAATACAACAGCTTTTCCATCGTATAAAACGAACAAATGCAACCAGTATGAAACTTATGGTCATTTCTACATTCCGAGCAACCTAGGCTTCACCCTAGGGCTTTGCTCCAACGGATTGAATAGTTAGGGCCTTAGAAGTCAACGCCAGAAGCATAAAATACAATATAGATACAACAGCTTTTCCATCGTATAAAACGAACAAATGCAACCAGTATGAAACTTATGGTCATTTCTACATTCCGAGCAACCTAGGCTTCACCCTAGGGCTTTGCTCCAACGGATTGAATAGTTAGGGCCTTAGAAGTCAACGCCAGAAGCATAAAATACAATATAGATACAACAGTTTTTCCATCGTATAAAACGAATAATTGCTACCAGTGTAAAAGTTATGGTTATTTCTACGTTCCGGGCAACCTAGGCTTCACTCTAGGACGTTGTTCCACCAGATCGAATAGTTAGGGCCTAAGAAGTCAACGCCAGAAGCATAAAATACAATATAAATGTAACAGTTTTTCCATCATATAACAGGAATAATTGCAACCAGTTTGAAAGTGATGGTCATTTCTACGTTCCGGGCAACATAGGCTTCACTCTAGGGCGTTGCTCCACTAGATCGAATAGTTAGTACCTTAGAAGTCAACGCCAGATGTATAAAATACAATATAAATACAACAGTTTTACCATCGTAAAAAACGAATAATTGCAACCAGTATGAAACTTATGGTCATTTCTACATTCCGAGCAACATAGGCTTCACCCTAGGGCGTTGCTCCAACGGACTGAATAGTTAGGGCCTTAGAAGTCAACGCCAGAACCACAAAATGCAAAAAAAATACAACAGTGTTTCTATCATATAACAGGTATAAGTGCAACCAGTTTGAAATTGATGGCCAATTCTACGTTCCGGGCAACCTAGGCATCACTCTATTGCGTTGCTCCACCAGATCGAGTAGTTAGTGCCTTAGAAGTCAACGCCAGAAGCATAAAATACGATATAAATACAACAGTTTTTCCATCGTATAAAACGAATAATTGCAACCAGTATGAAACTTATGGATATTTCTACTTTCCGAGCAACTTAGGCTTCACCCTAGGGCGTTGCTCCAACAGATTGTATAGTTAGGGCCTTAGAAGTCAACGCCCGAACCATAAAATGCAAAAAAAATACAACAGTGTTTACATCATATATCAGGAATAATTGCAACCAGTTTCAAAGTGATTGCCAATTCTACGTTTCGGGCAACCTAGGTTTCACTCCAGGGCGTTGCTCCACCAGACCGAATAGTTACGGCCTAAGAAGTCAACCCCAGAAGCATAAAATACAATATAAATACAACAGTTTTCCCATCGTATAAAACGAATAATTGCACCCAGTATGAAACTTATGGTCATTTCTACTTTCCGAGCAACCTAGGCTTCACCCTAGAGCGTTTCTCCAACAGATTCAATAGTTAGGACCTTTGAAGTCAACGCCCGAACCATAAAATGCAAAAAAAATACAAAAGTGTTTCCATCATATAACAGGAATAATTGCAACCAGTTTGATAGTGATGGCCAATTCTACGTTCCGGGCAACCTAGGCTTCGCCCTAGGGCGTTACTCCACCAGATCGAACAGATAGTGCCTTAGAAGTCTATGCCAGAAGCATAAAATACAATATATATACAACAGTTTTTCCATCGTATAAAACGATTAATTTCACCCAGTATGAAACTTATGGTCATTTCTACTTTCCGAGCATCCTAGGCTTCACCCTAGGGCGTTGCTCGAACAGATTGAATAGTTAGGACCTTAGAAGTCAACGCCCGAACCATAAAATGCAAAAAAAAATACAACAGTGTTTCCATCATATAACAGGAATAATTGCAACCAGTTTGAAAGTGATGGCCAATTCTACGTTCCGGGCATCCCAGGCTACGCTCTAGGGCGTTGCTCCACCAGATCGAATAGCTACGGCCTTAGAAGACAACGCCAGAAGCATATAATACAATATAGATACAACAGTCTTTCATTGTATAAAACGAGTAATTGCAACCAGTTTGAAAGTGATGGCCAATTCTACGTTCCGGGCAACCTAGGCTTCACTCCAGGGCGTTGCTCCACCAGACCGAATAGTTACGACCTAAGAAGTCAACGCCAGAAGCATAAAATACCATATAAATACAACAGCTTTTCCATCGTATAAAACGAATAAATGCAACCAGTATGAAACTTATGGTCATTTCTACATTCCGAGCAACCTAGGCTTCACCCTAGGGCTTTGCTCCAACGGATTGAATAGTTAGGGCCTTAGAAGTCAACGCCAGAAGCATAAAATACAATATAGATACAACAGTTTTTCCATCGTATAAAACGAATAATTGCTACCAGTGTAAAAGTTATGGTTATTTCTACGTTCCGGGCAACCTAGGCTTCACTCTAGGCCGTTGTTCCACCAGATCCAATAGTTAGGGCCTAAGAAGGGAACGCCAGAAGCATAAAATACAATATAAATAGAACAGTTTTTCCATAGTATAAAACGAATAATTGCTACCAGTGTAAAAGTTATGGTTATTTCTACGTTCCGGGCAACCTAGGCTTCACTCTAGGCCGTTGTTCCACCAGATCGAATAGTTAGGGCCTAAGAAGTCAACGCCAGAAGCATAAAATACAATATAAATATAACAGTTTTTCCATCATATAACAGGAATAATTGCAACCAGTTTGAAAGTGATGGTCATTTCTACGTTCCGGGCAACATAGGCTTCACTCTAGGGCGTTGCTCCACTAGATCGAATAGTTAGTACCTTAGAAGTCAACGCCAGATGTATAAAATACAATATAAATACAACAGTTTTACCATCGTAAAAAACGAATAATTGCAACCAGTATGAAACTTATGGTCATTTCTACATTCCGAGCAACATAGGCTTCACCCTAGGGCGTTGCTCCAACGGACTGAATAGTTAGGGCCTTAGAAGTCAACGCCAGAACCACAAAATGCAAAAAAAATACAACAGTGTTTCCATCATATAACAGGTATAAGTGCAACCAGTTTGAAATTGATGGCCAATTCTACGTTCCGGGCAACCTAGGCATCACTCTATTGCGTTGCTCCACCAGATCGAATAGTTAGTGCCTTAGAGGTCAACGCCAGAAGCATAAAGTACAATATAAATACAACAGCTTTTCAATCGTATAAAACGAATAATTGCAAACAGTTTGAAACTTATGGACATTTCTACTTTCCGAGCAACCTAGGCTTCACCCTAGGGCGTTGCTCCAACAGATTGAACAGTTAGGGCATTAGAAGTCAACGCCCGAACCATAAAATGCAAAAAAGAATACAACAGTGTTTCCATCATATATCAGGAATAATTACAACCAGTTTGAAAGTGATGGCCAATTCTACGTTCCGGGCTACCCAGGCTTCACTCTAGGGCGTTGCTCCACCAGATCGAATAGTTAGTGCCTTAGAAGTCAACGCCAGAAGCATAAAATACAATATAGATACAACAGTTTTTCCATCGTATAAAACGAATAGTTGCTACCAGTGTAAAAGTTATGATTATTTCTACGTTCCGGGCAACCTAGGCTTCACCCTAGGCCGTTGTTCCACAAGATCGAATAGTTAGGGCCTAAGAACGGAACGCCAGAAGCATAAAATACAATATAAATACAACAGTTTTTCCATCATATAAAACGAATAATTGCAACAAGTATGTAAGCTATGGCCATTTCTACTTTCCGAGCAAGCTAGCCTTCACCCTAGGGCGTTGGTCCAACAGATTGAATAGTTAGGGCCTTAGAAGTAAACGCCCGAAGCATAAAATGCAATAAAAATACAACAGTGTATCCATCATATAACAGGAATAATTGCAACCAGTTTGAAAGTGATGGCCAATTCTACGTTCCGGGCAACCTAGGCATCACTCTATGGCGTTGCTCCACCAGACCGGATAGTTACGGCCTAAGAAGTCAACGCCAGAAGCATAAAATACGATATAAATACAACAGCTTTTCCATCGTATAAAACGAATAATTGCAACCAGTATGAATCTTATGGTCATTTCTACTTTCCGAGCAAGCTAGGCTTCACCCTAGGGCGTTGCTCCACCAGATCGAATAGTTAGTACCTTAGAAGTCAACGCCAGAAGCATAAAATACAATATAAATACAACAGTTTTTCCATCGTATAAAACGAATAATTGCAACCAGTATGAAACTTATGGTCATTTCTACTTTCTGAGCAACCTAGGCTTCACCCTAGGGCGTTGTTCCAACGGATTGAATAGTTAGGGCCTTAGAAGTCAACGCCCGATCCATAAAATGCAAAAAAAATACAGCAGTGTTTCCATCATATAACAGGTATAATTGCAACCAGTTTGAAATTGATGGCCAATTCTACGTTCCGGCAACCTAGGCTTCGCTCTAGGGCGTTGCTCCACCAGATCGAACAGATAGTGCCTTAGAAGTCTATGCCAGAAGCATAAAATACAATATATATACAACAGTTTTTCCATCGTATAAAACGATTAATTTCACCCAGTATGAAACTTATGCTCATTTCTACTTTCCGAGCATCCTAGGCTTCACCCTAGGGCGTTGCTCCAACAGATTGAATAGTTAGGACCTTAGAAGTCAACGCCCGAACCATAAAATGCAAAAAAAATACAACAGTGTTTCCATCATATAACAGGAATAATTGCAACCAGTTTGAAATTGATGGCCAATGCTACGTTCCGGGCAACCTAGGCATCACCCTATCGCGTTGCTCCACCAGATCGGATAGTTAGTGCCTTAGAGGTCAACGCCAGAAGCATAAAGTACAATATAAATACAACAGTTTTTCCATCGTATAAAACGAATAATTGCAAACAGTTTGAAACTTATGGACATTTCTACTTTCCGAGCAACCTAGGCTTCACCCTAGGGCGTTGCTCCAACAGATTTAACAGTTAGGGCCTTAGAAGACAACGCCCGAACCATAAAATGCAAAAAAAATACAACAGTGTTTCCATAATATATCAGGAATAATTGCAATCAGTTTGAAAGTGATGGCCAATTCTACGTTCCGGGCAACATAGGCTTCACTCTAGGGCGTTGCTCCTCTAGATCGAATAGTTAGTAACTTAGAAGTCAACGCCAGATGTATAAAATACAATATAAATACAACAGTTTTTCCATCGTATAAAACGAATAATTGCAACCAGTATGAAACTTATGGTCATTTCTACCTTCGGAGCAACCTAGGCTTCACCCTAGGGCGTTGCTCCAACGGATTGAATAGTCAGGGCCTCAGAAGTCAACGCCCGAACCATAAAATGCAAAAAAATACAACAGTGTTTCCATCATATATCAGGTATAATTGCAACCAGTTTGAAATTGATGGCCAATTCTACGTTCCGGTCAACCTAGGCATCACTCTATTGCGTTGCTCCACCAGATCGAATAGTTAGTGCCTTAGAAGTCAACGCCAGAAGCATAAAATACAATATAAATACAACAGTTTTTCCATCGTATAAAACGAATAATTGCAACCAGTATGAAACTTATAGACATTTCTACTTTCCGAGCAACCTAGGCTTCACCCTAGGGCGTTGCTCCAACAGATTGAATGGTTAGGGCCTTAGAAGTCAACGCCCGAAACATAAAATACAAAAAAAATACAACAGTGTTTCCATCATATAACAGGAATAATTGCAACCAGTTTGAAAGTGATGGCCAATTCTACGTTCCGGGCAACCTAGGCTTCGCTCTAGGGCGTTGCTCCACCAGATCGAATAGCTACGGCCTTAGAAGACAACGCCAGAAGCATAAAATACAATATAGATACAACAGTCTTCCATTGTATAAAACGAGTAATTGCAACCAGTTTGAAAGTGGTGGCCAATTCTACGTTCCGGGCAACCTAGGCTTCACTCCAGGGCGTTGCTCCACCAGACCGAATAGTTACGACCTAAGAAGTCAACGCCAGAAGCATAAAATACCATATAAATACAACAGCTTTTCCATCGTATAAAACGAATAAATGCAACCAGTATGAAACTTATGGTCATTTCTACCTTCCGAGCAACCTAGGCTTCACCCTATGGCGTTGCTCCAACGGATTGAATAGTTAGGGAGTCAGAAGTCAACGCCCGAACCATAAAATGCAAAAAAAATACAGCAGTGTTTCCATCATATAACAGGTATAATTGCAACCAGTTTGAAATTGATGGCCAATTCTACGTTCCGGTCAACCTAGGCATCACTCTATTGCGTTGCTCCACCAGATCGAATAGTTAGTGCCTTAGAAGTCAACGCCAGAAGCATAAAATACAATATAAGTACAACAGTTTTTCCATCGTATAAAACGAATAATTGCGACCAGTATGAAACTTATGGACATTTCCACTTTTCGAGCAACCTAGGCTTCACCCTAGGGCGTTGCTCCAACAGATTGAATAGTTAGGGCCTTAGAAGTCAACGCTCGAACCATAAAATGCAAAAAAAATACAATAGTGTTTCCATCATATATCAGGAATAATTGCAACCAGTTTGAAAGTGATGGACAATTCTACGTTACGGGCAACCCAGGCTTCACTCTAGGGCGTTGCTCCACCAGATCGAATAGTTAGTGCCTTAGAAGTCAACGCCAGAAGCATAAAATACAATATAGATACAATAGTTTTTCCATCGTATAAAACGAATAATTGCTACCAGTGTAAAAGTTATGGTTATTTCTACGTTCCGGGCAACCTAGGCTTCACCCTAGGGCTTTGCTCCAACGGATTGAATAGTTAGGGCCTTAGAAGTCAACGCCAGAAGCATAAAATACAATATAGATACAACAGTTTTTCCATCGTATAAAACGAATAATTGCTACCAGTGTAAAAGTTATGGTTATTTCTACGTTCCGGGCAACCTAGGCTTCACTCTAGGCCGTTGTTCCACCAGATCCAATAGTTAGGGCCTAAGAAGGGAACGCCAGAAGCATAAAATACAATATAAATAGAACAGTTTTTCCATAGTATAAAACGAATAATTGCTACCAGTGTAAAAGTTATGGTTATTTCTACGTTCCGGGCAACGTAGGCTTCACTCCAGGCCGTTGTTCCACCAGATCGAATAGTTAAGGCCTAAGAAGTCAACGCCAGAAGCATAAAATACAATATAAATGTAACAGTTTTTCCATCATATAACAGGAATAATTGCAACCAGTTTGAAAGTGATGGTCATTTCTACGTTCCGGGCAACATAGGCTTCACTCTAGGGCGTTGCTCCACTAGATCGAATAGTTAGTACCTTAGAAGTCAACGCCAGATGTATAAAATACAATATAAATACAACAGTTTTACCATCGTAAAAAACGAATAATTGCAACCAGTATGAAACTTATGGTCATTTCTACATTCCGAGCAACATAGGCTTCACCCTAGGGCGTTGCTCCAACGGACTGAATAGTTAGGGCCTTAGAAGTCAACGCCAGAACCACAAAATGCAAAAAAAATACAACAGTGTTTCCATCATATAACAGGTATAAGTGCAACCAGTTTGAAATTGATGGCCAATTCTACGTTCCGGGCAACCTAGGCATCACTCTATTGCGTTGCTCCACCAGATCGAGTAGTTAGTGCCTTAGAAGTCAACGCCAGAAGCATAAAATACAATATAAATACAACAGTTTTTCCATCGTATAAAACGAATAATTGCAACCAGTATGAAACTTATGGATATTTCTACTTTCCGAGCAACTTAGGCTTCACCCTAGGGCGTTGCTCCAACAGATTGTATAGTTAGGGCCTTAGAAGTCAACGCCCGAACCATAAAATGCAAAAAAAATACAACAGTGTTTACATCATATATCAGGAATAATTGCAACCAGTTTCAAAGTGATTGCCAATTCTACGTTCCGGGCATCCCAGGCTTCGCTCTAGGGCGTTGCTCCACCAGATCGAATAGCTACGGCCTTAGAAGACAACGCCAGAAGCATATAATACAATATAGATACAACAGTCTTTCATTGTATAAAACGAGTAATTGCAACCAGTTTGAAAGTGATGGCCAATTCTACGTTCCGGGCAACCTAGGCTTCACTCCAGGGCGTTGCTCCACCAGACCGAATAGTTACGACCTAAGGAGTCAACGCCAGAAGCATAAAATACCATATAAATAAAACAGCTTTTCCATCGTATAAAACGAATAAATGCAACCAGTATGAAACTTATGGTCATTTCTACATTCCGAGCAACCTAGGCTTCACCCTAGGGCTTTGCTCCAACGGATTGAATAGTTAGGGCCTTAGAAGTCAACGCCAGAAGCATAAAATACAATATAGATACAACAGTTTTTCCATCGTATAAAACGAATAATTGCTACCAGTGTAAAAGTTATGGTTATTTCTACGTTCCGGGCAACCTAGGCTTCACTCTAGGCCGTTGCTCCACCAGATCCAATAGTTAGGGCCTAAGAAGGGAACGCCAGAAGCATAAAATACAATATAAATAGAACAGTTTTTCCATAGTATAAAACGAATAATTGCTACCAGTGTAAAAGTTATGGTTATTTCTACGTTCCGCGCAACCTAGGCTTCACTCTAGGCCGTTGTTCCACCAGATCGAATAGTTAGGGCCTAAGAAGTCAACGCCAGAAGCATAAAATGCAATATAAATATAACAGTTTTTCCATCATATAACAGGAATAATTGCAACCAGTTTGAAAGTGATGGTCATTTCTACGTTCCGGGCAACATAGGCTTCACTCTAGGGCGTTGCTCCACTAGATCGAATAGTTAGTACCTTAGAAGTCAACGCCAGATGTATAAAATACAATATAAATACAACAGTTTTACCATCGTAAAAAACGAATAATTGCAACCAGTATGAAACTTATGGTCATTTCTACATTCCGAGCAACATAGGCTTCACCCTAGGGCGTTGCTCCAACGGACTGAATAGTTAGGGCCTTAGAAGTCAACGCCAGAACCACAAAATGCAAAAAAAATACACCAGTGTTTCCATCATATAACAGGTATAAGTGCAACCAGTTTGAAATTGATGGCCAATTCTACGTTCCGGGCAACCTAGGCATCACTCTATTGCGTTGCTCCACCAGATCGAATAGTTAGTGCCTTAGAGGTCAACGCCAGAAGCATAAAGTACAATATAAATACAACAGTTTTTCAATCGTATAAAACGAATAATTGCAAACAGTTTGAAACTTATGGACATTTCTACTTTCCGAGCAACCTAGGCTTCACCCTAGGGCGTTGCTCCAACAGATTGAACAGTTAGGGCCTTAGAAGTCAACGCCCGAACCATAAAATGCAAAAAAAAATACAACAGTGTTTCCATCATATATCAGGAATAATTGCAACCAGTTTGAAAGTGATGGCCAATTCTACGTTCCGGGCAACCCAGGCTTCACTCTAGGGCGTTGCTCCACCAGATCGAATAGTTAGTGCCTTAGAAGTCAACGCCAGAAGCATAAAATACAATATAGATACAACAGTTTTTCCATCGTATAAAACGAATAATTGCTACCAGTGTAAAAGTTATGGTTATTTCTACGTTCCGGGCAACCTAGGCTTCACCCTAGGCCGTTGTTCCACCAGATCGAATAGTTAGGGCCTAAGAACGGAACGCCAGAAGCATAAAATACAATATAAATACAACAGTTTTTCCATCATATAAAACGAATAATTGCAACAAGTATGTAAGCTATGGTCATTTCTACTTTCCGAGCAAGCTAGCCTTCACCCTAGGGCGTTGGTCCAACAGATTGAATAGTTAGGGCCTCAGAAGTAAACGCCCGAAGCATAAAATGCAATAAAAATACAACAGTGTATCCATCATGTAACAGGAATAATTGCAACCAGTTTGAAAGTGATGGCCAATTCTACGTTCCGGTCAACCTAGGCTTCACTCTAGGGCGTTGCTCCACCAGACCGGATAGTTACGGCCTAAGAAGTCAACGCCAGAAGCATAAAATACGATATAAATACAACAGCTTTTCCATCGTATAAAACGAATAATTGCAACCAGTATGAATCTTATGGTCATTTCTACTTTCCGAGCAAGCTAGGCTTCACCCTAGGGCGTTGCTCCAACGGATTGAATAGTTAGGGCCTTAGAAGTCAACGCCCGATCCATAATATGCAAAAAAAATACAGCAGTGTTTCCATCATATAACAGGTATAATTGCAACCAGTTAGAAATTGATGGCCAATTCTACGTTCCGGGCAACCTAGGCATCACTCTATTGCGTTGCTCCACCAGATCGAGTAGTTAGTGCCTTAGAAGTCAACGCCAGAAGCATAAAATACCATATAAATACAACAGCTTTTCCATCGTATAAAACGAATAAATGCAACCAGTATGAAACTTATGGTCATTTCTACCTTCCGAGCAACCTAGGCTTCACCCTATGGCGTTGCTCCAACGGATTGAATAGTTAGGGCCTCAGAAGTCAACGCCCGAACCATAAAATGCAAAAAAAATACAGCAGTGTTTCCATCATATAACAGGTATAATTGCAACCAGTTTGAAAGTGATGGCCAATTCTACGTTCCGGGCAACCTAGGCTTCGCTCTAGGGCGTTGCTCCACCAGATCGAATAGCTACGGCCTTAGAAGACAACGCCAGAAGCATAAAATACAATATAGATACAACAGTCTTCCATTGTATAAAACGAGTAATTGCAACCAGTTTGAAAGTGATGGCCAATTCTACGTTCCGGGCAACCTAGGCTTCACTCCAGGGCGTTGCTCCACCAGACCGAATAGTTACGACCTAAGAAGTCAACGCCAGAAGCATAAAATACCATATAAATACAACAGCTTTTCCATCGTATAAAACGAATAAATGCAACCACTATGAAACTTATGGTCATTTCTACCTTCCGAGCAACCTAGGCTTCACCCTATGGCGTTGCTCCAACGGATTGAATAGTTAGGGCCTCAGAAGTCAACGCCCGAACCATAAAATGCAAAAAAAATACAGCAGTGTTTCCATCATATAACAGGTATAATTGCAGCCAGTTTGAAATTGATGGCCAATTCTACGTTCCGGTCAACCTAGGCATCACTCTATTGCGTTGCTCCACCAGATCGAATAGTTAGTGCCTTAGAAGTCAACGCCAGAAGCATAAAATACAATATAAATACAACAGTTTTTCCATCGTATAAAACGAATAATTGCGACCAGTATGAAACTTATGGACATTTCCACTTTCCGAGCAACCTAGGCTTCACCCTAGGGCGTTGCTCCAACAGATTGAATAGTTAGGGCCTTAGAAGTCAACGCCCGAACCATAAAATACAAAAAAAATACAACAGTGTTTCCATCATATAACAGGAATAATTGCAACCAGTTTGAAAGTGATGGCCTATTCTACGTTCCGGGCAACCTAGGCTTCGCTCTAGGGCCTTGCTTCACCAGATCGAATAGTTAGTGCCTTAGAAGTCAACGCCAGAAGCGTAAAATACAATATAGATACAGCAGTTTTTCCATGGTATAAAACGAATAATTGCTACCAGTGTAGAAGTTATGGTTGTTTCTACGTTCCGGGCAACCTAGGCTTCACACTAGGGCGTTGTTCCACCAGATCGAATAGTTAGGCCTAAGAAGTCAACGCCAGAAGCATAAAATACAATATAAATATAACAGTTTTTCCATCGTATAAAACGAAGAATAGCAACCAGTGTGAAAGTTATGGTCATTTCTACGTTCCGGGCAACCTAGGTTTCACTCTAGGGCGTTGCTCCACCAGAGCAAACAGTTAGGGCCTTAGAAGCCAACGCCCGAAGCATTAAATACAAAATAAATAGAACAGTTTTTCCATCATATAAAACGAATAATTGCAACCAGTATGAAAGCTATGGCCATTTCTACTTTCTGGGCAACCATGGCTTCACCCTAGGGCGTTGCTCCAACAGATTGAACAGTTAGGGCCTTAGAAGTCTATGCCCGAAGCATAAAATGCAACAAAAATACAACAGTTTTTACATCATATAACAGGAATAATTGCAACCAGTTTGAAAGTGATGGTCATTTCTACGTTCCGGGCAACATAGGCTTCACTCTAGCGTGTTGCTCCACCAGATCGAATAGTTAGTGCCTTAGAGGTCAACGCCAGAAGCATAAAGTACAATATAAATACAACAGTTTTTCCATCGTATAAAACGAATAATTGCAAACAGTTTGAAACTTATGGACATTTCTACTTTCCGAGCAACCTAGGCTTCACCCTAGGGCGTTGCTCCAACAGATTGAACAGTTAGGGCCTTAGAAGTCAACGCCCGAACCATAAAATGCAAAAAAAATACAACAGTGTTTCCATCATATATCAGGAATAATTGCAACCAGTTTGAAAGTGATGGCCAATTCTACGTTCCGGGCAACCCAGGCTTCACTCTAGGGCGTTGCTCCACCAGATCGAATAGTTAGTGCCTTAGAAGTCAACGCCAGAAGCATAAAATACAATATAGATACAACAGTTTTTCCATCGTATAAAACGAATAATTGCTACCAGTGTAAAAGTTATGGTTATTTCTACGTTCCGGGCAACCTAGGCTTCAGCCTAGGCCGTTGTTCCACCAGATCGAATAGTTAGGGCCTAAGAACGGAACGCCAGAAGCATAAAATACAATATAAATACAACAGTTTTTCCATCATATAAAACGAATAATTGCAACAAGTATGTAAGCTATGGCCATTTCTACTTTCCGAGCAAGCTAGCCTTCACCCTAGGGCGTTGGTCCAACAGTTTGAATAGTTAGGGCCTTAGAAGTAAACGCCCGAAGCATAAAATGCAATAAAAATACAACAGTGTATCCATCATATAACAGGAATAATTGCAACCAGTTTGAAAGTGATGGCCAATTCTACGTTCCGGGCAACCTAGGCATCACTCTAGGGCGTGGCTCCACCAGACCGGATAGTTACGGCCTAAGAAGTCAACGCCAGAAGCATAAAATACGATATAAATACAACAGCTTTTCCATCGTATAAAACGAATAATTGCAACCAGTATGAATCTTATGGTCATTTCTACTTTCCGAGCAAGCTAGGCTTCACCCTAGGGCGTTGCTCCACCAGATCGAATAGTTAGTACCTTAGAAGTCAACGCCAGAAGCATAAAATACAATATAAATACAACAGTTTTTCCATCGTATAAAACGAATAATTGCAACCAGTATGAAACTTATGGTCATTTCTACTTTCTGAGCAACCTAGGCTTCACCCTAGGGCGTTGTTCCAACGGATTGAATAGTTAGGGCCTTAGAAGTCAACGCCCGATCCATAAAATGCAAAAAAAATACAGCAGTGTTTCCATCATATAACAGGTATAATTGCAACCAGTTTGAAATTGATGGCCAATTCTACGTTCCGGGCAACCTAGGCTTCGCTCTAGGGCGTTGCTCCACCAGATCGAACAGATAGTGCCTTAGAAGTCTATGCCAGAAGCATAAAATACAATATATATACAACAGCTTTTCCATCGTATAAAACGATTAATTTCACCCAGTATGAAACTTATGCTCATTTCTACTTTCCGAGCATCCTAGGCTTCACCCTAGGGCGTTGCTCCAACAGATTGAATAGTTAGGACCTTAGAAGTCAACGCCCGAACCATAAAATGCAAAAAAAATACAACAGTGTTTCCATCATATAACAGGAATAATTGCAACCAGTTTGAAATTGATGGCCAATGCTACGTTCCGGGCAACCTAGGCATCACCCTATCGCGTTGCTCCACCAGATCGGATAGTTAGTGCCTTAGAGGTCAACGCCAGAAGCATAAAGTACAATATAAATACAACAGTTTTTCCATCGTATAAAACGAATAATTGCAAACAGTTTGAAACTTATGGACATTTCTACTTTCCGAGCAACCTAGGCTTCAGCCTAGGGCGTTGCTCCAACAGATTTAACAGTTAGGGCCTTAGAAGACAACGCCCGAACCATAAAATGCAAAAAAAATACAACAGTGTTTCCATCATATATCAGGAATAATTGCAATCAGTTTGAAAGTGATGGCCAATTCTACGTTCCGGGCAACATAGGCTTCACTCTAGGGCGTTGCTCCTCTAGATCGAATAGTTAGTAACTTAGAAGTCAACGCCAGATGTATAAAATACAATATAAATACAACAGTTTTTCCATCGTATAAAACGAATAATTGCAACCAGTATGAAACTTATGGTCATTTCTACCTTCGGAGCAACCTAGGCTTCACCCTAGGGCGTTGCTCCAACGGATTGAATAGTCAGGGCCTCAGAAGTCAACGCCCGAACCATAAAATGCAAAAAAATACAGCAGTGTTTCCATCATATAACAGGAATAATTGCAACCAGTTTGAAAGTGATGGCCAATTCTACGTTCCGGGCAACCTAGGCTTCGCTCTAGGGCGTTGCTCCACCAGATCGAATAGCTACGGCCTTAGAAGACAACGCCAGAAGCATAAAATACAATATAGATACAACAGTCTTCCATTGTATAAAACGAGTAATTGCAACCAATTTGAAAGTGGTGGCCAATTCTACGTTCCGGGCAACCTAGGCTTCACTCCAGGGCGTTGCTCCACCAGACCGAATAGTTACGACCTAAGAAGTCAACGCCAGAAGCATAAAATACCATATAAATACAACAGCTTTTCCATCGTATAAAACGAATAAATGCAACCAGTATGAAACTTATGGTCATTTCTACCTTCCGAGCAACCTAGGCTTCACCCTAGGGCGTTGCTCCAACGGATTGAATAGTTAGGGCCTTAGAAGTCAACGCCCGATCCATAATATGCAAAAAAAATACAGCAGTGTTTCCATCATATAACAGGTATAATTGCAACCAGTTAGAAATTGATGGCCAATTCTACGTTCCGGGCAACCTAGGCATCACTCTATTGCGTTGCTCCACCAGATCGAGTAGTTAGTGCCTTAGAAGTCAACGCCAGAAGCATAAAATACCATATAAATACAACAGCTTTTCCATCGTATAAAACGAATAAATGCAACCAGTATGAAACTTATGGTCATTTCTACCTTCCGAGCAACCTAGGCTTCACCCTATGGCGTTGCTCCAACGGATTGAATAGTTAGGGCCTCAGAAGTCAACGCCCGAACCATAAAATGCAAAAAAAATACAGCAGTGTTTCCATCATATAACAGGTATAATTGCAACCAGTTTGAAAGTGATGGCCAATTCTACGTTCCGGGCAACCTAGGCTTCGCTCTAGGGCGTTGCTCCACCAGATCGAATAGCTACGGCCTTAGAAGACAACGCCAGAAGCATAAAATACAATATAGATACAACAGTCTTCCATTGTATAAAACGAGTAATTGCAACCAGTTTGAAAGTGATGGCCAATTCTACGTTCCGGGCAACCTAGGCTTCACTCCAGGGCGTTGCTCCACCAGACCGAATAGTTACGACCTAAGAAGTCAACGCCAGAAGCATAAAATACCATATAAATACAACAGCTTTTCCATCGTATAAAACGAATAAATGCAACCACTATGAAACTTATGGTCATTTCTACCTTCCGAGCAACCTAGGCTTCACCCTATGGCGTTGCTCCAACGGATTGAATAGTTAGGGCCTCAGAAGTCAACGCCCGAACCATAAAATGCAAAAAAAATACAGCAGTGTTTCCATCATATAACAGGTATAATTGCAGCCAGTTTGAAATTGATGGCCAATTCTACGTTCCGGTCAACCTAGGCATCACTCTATTGCGTTGCTCCACCAGATCGAATAGTTAGTGCCTTAGAAGTCAACGCCAGAAGCATAAAATACAATATAAATACAACAGTTTTTCCATCGTATAAAACGAATAATTGCGACCAGTATGAAACTTATGGACATTTCCACTTTCCGAGCAACCTAGGCTTCACCCTAGGGCGTTGCTCCAACAGATTGAATAGTTAGGGCCTTAGAAGTCAACGCCCGAACCATAAAATACAAAAAAAATACAACAGTGTTTCCATCATATAACAGGAATAATTGCAACCAGTTTGAAAGTGATGGCCTATTCTACGTTCCGGGCAACCTAGGCTTCGCTCTAGGGCCTTGCTTCACCAGATCGAATAGTTAGTGCCTTAGAAGTCAACGCCAGAAGCGTAAAATACAATATAGATACAGCAGTTTTTCCATGGTATAAAACGAATAATTGCTACCAGTGTAGAAGTTATGGTTGTTTCTACGTTCCGGGCAACCTAGGCTTCACACTAGGGCGTTGTTCCACCAGATCGAATAGTTAGGCCTAAGAAGTCAACGCCAGAAGCATAAAATACAATATAAATATAACAGTTTTTCCATCGTATAAAACGAAGAATAGCAACCAGTGTGAAAGTTATGGTCATTTCTACGTTCCGGGCAACCTAGGTTTCACTCTAGGGCGTTGCTCCACCAGAGCAAACAGTTAGGGCCTTAGAAGCCAACGCCCGAAGCATTAAATACAAAATAAATAGAACAGTTTTTCCATCATATAAAACGAATAATTGCAACCAGTATGAAAGCTATGGCCATTTCTACTTTCTGGGCAACCATGGCTTCACCCTAGGGCGTTGCTCCAACAGATTGAACAGTTAGGGCCTTAGAAGTCTATGCCCGAAGCATAAAATGCAACAAAAATACAACAGTTTTTACATCATATAACAGGAATAATTGCAACCAGTTTGAAAGTGATGGTCATTTCTACGTTCCGGGCAACATAGGCTTCACTCTAGCGTGTTGCTCCACCAGATCGAATAGTTAGTGCCTTAGAGGTCAACGCCAGAAGCATAAAGTACAATATAAATACAACAGTTTTTCCATCGTATAAAACGAATAATTGCAAACAGTTTGAAACTTATGGACATTTCTACTTTCCGAGCAACCTAGGCTTCACCCTAGGGCGTTGCTCCAACAGATTGAACAGTTAGGGCCTTAGAAGTCAACGCCCGAACCATAAAATGCAAAAAAAATACAACAGTGTTTCCATCATATATCAGGAATAATTGCAACCAGTTTGAAAGTGATGGCCAATTCTACGTTCCGGGCAACCCAGGCTTCACTCTAGGGCGTTGCTCCACCAGATCGAATAGTTAGTGCCTTAGAAGTCAACGCCAGAAGCATAAAATACAATATAGATACAACAGTTTTTCCATCGTATAAAACGAATAATTGCTACCAGTGTAAAAGTTATGGTTATTTCTACGTTCCGGGCAACCTAGGCTTCAGCCTAGGCCGTTGTTCCACCAGATCGAATAGTTAGGGCCTAAGAACGGAACGCCAGAAGCATAAAATACAATATAAATACAACAGTTTTTCCATCATATAAAACGAATAATTGCAACAAGTATGTAAGCTATGGCCATTTCTACTTTCCGAGCAAGCTAGCCTTCACCCTAGGGCGTTGGTCCAACAGTTTGAATAGTTAGGGCCTTAGAAGTAAACGCCCGAAGCATAAAATGCAATAAAAATACAACAGTGTATCCATCATATAACAGGAATAATTGCAACCAGTTTGAAAGTGATGGCCAATTCTACGTTCCGGGCAACCTAGGCATCACTCTAGGGCGTGGCTCCACCAGACCGGATAGTTACGGCCTAAGAAGTCAACGCCAGAAGCATAAAATACGATATAAATACAACAGCTTTTCCATCGTATAAAACGAATAATTGCAACCAGTATGAATCTTATGGTCATTTCTACTTTCCGAGCAAGCTAGGCTTCACCCTAGGGCGTTGCTCCACCAGATCGAATAGTTAGTACCTTAGAAGTCAACGCCAGAAGCATAAAATACAATATAAATACAACAGTTTTTCCATCGTATAAAACGAATAATTGCAACCAGTATGAAACTTATGGTCATTTCTACTTTCTGAGCAACCTAGGCTTCACCCTAGGGCGTTGTTCCAACGGATTGAATAGTTAGGGCCTTAGAAGTCAACGCCCGATCCATAAAATGCAAAAAAAATACAGCAGTGTTTCCATCATATAACAGGTATAATTGCAACCAGTTTGAAATTGATGGCCAATTCTACGTTCCGGGCAACCTAGGCTTCGCTCTAGGGCGTTGCTCCACCAGATCGAACAGATAGTGCCTTAGAAGTCTATGCCAGAAGCATAAAATACAATATATATACAACAGCTTTTCCATCGTATAAAACGATTAATTTCACCCAGTATGAAACT
Organism: Calliopsis andreniformis; assembly: GCF_051401765.1. NCBI lineage: Eukaryota > Metazoa > Arthropoda > Insecta > Hymenoptera > Andrenidae > Calliopsis > Calliopsis andreniformis. The sequence goes on along the minus strand of NW_027480436.1, from coordinate 3,035,426 downwards.
TATGCTCATTTCTACTTTCCGAGCATCCTAGGCTTCACCCTAGGGCGTTGCTCCAACAGATTGAATAGTTAGGACCTTGGAAGTCAACGCCCGAACCATAAAATGCAAAAAAAATACAACAGTGTTTCCATCATATAACAGGAATAATTGCAACCAGTTTGAAATTGATGGCCAATGCTACGTTCCGGGCAACCTAGGCATCACCCTATCGCGTTGCTCCACCAGATCGGATAGTTAGTGCCTTAGAGGTCAACGCCAGAAGCATAAAGTACAATATAAATACAACAGTTTTTCCATCGTATAAAACGAATAATTGCAAACAGTTTGAAACTTATGGACATTTCTACTTTCCGAGCAACCTAGGCTTCAGCCTAGGGCGTTGCTCCAACAGATTTAACAGTTAGGGCCTTAGAAGACAACGCCCGAACCATAAAATGCAAAAAAAATACAACAGTGTTTCCATCATATATCAGGAATAATTGCAATCAGTTTGAAAGTGATGGCCAATTCTACGTTCCGGGCAACATAGGCTTCACTCTAGGGCGTTGCTCCTCTAGATCGAATAGTTAGTAACTTAGAAGTCAACGCCAGATGTATAAAATACAATATAAATACAACAGTTTTTCCATCGTATAAAACGAATAATTGCAACCAGTATGAAACTTATGGTCATTTCTACCTTCGGAGCAACCTAGGCTTCACCCTAGGGCGTTGCTCCAACGGATTGAATAGTCAGGGCCTCAGAAGTCAACGCCCGAACCATAAAATGCAAAAAAATACAGCAGTGTTTCCATCATATAACAGGAATAATTGCAACCAGTTTGAAAGTGATGGCCAATTCTACGTTCCGGGCAACCTAGGCTTCGCTCTAGGGCGTTGCTCCACCAGATCGAATAGCTACGGCCTTAGAAGACAACGCCAGAAGCATAAAATACAATATAGATACAACAGTCTTCCATTGTATAAAACGAGTAATTGCAACCAATTTGAAAGTGGTGGCCAATTCTACGTTCCGGGCAACCTAGGCTTCACTCCAGGGCGTTGCTCCACCAGACCGAATAGTTACGACCTATGAAGTCAACGCCAGAAGCATAAAATACCATATAAATACAACAGCTTTTCCATCGTATAAAACGAATAAATGCAACCAGTATGAAACTTATGGTCATTTCTACCTTCCGAGCAACCTAGGCTTCACCCTATGGCGTTGCTCCAACGGATTGAATAGTTAGGGCCTCAGAAGTCAACGCCCGAACCATAAAATGCAAAAAAAATACAGCAGTGTTTCCATCATATAACAGGTATAATTGCAACCAGTTTGAAAGTGATGGCCAATTCTACGTTCCGGGCAACCTAGGCTTCGCTCTAGGGCGTTGCTCCACCAGATCGAATAGCTACGGCCTTAGAAGACAACGCCAGAAGCATAAAATACAATATAGATACAACAGTCTTCCATTGTATAAAACGAGTAATTGCAACCAGTTTGAAAGTGATGGCCAATTCTACGTTCCGGGCAACCTAGGCTTCACTCCAGGGCGTTGCTCCACCAGACCGAATAGTTACGACCTAAGAAGTCAACGCCAGAAGCATAAAATACCATATAAATACAACAGCTTTTCCATCGTATAAAACGAATAAATGCAACCACTATGAAACTTATGGTCATTTCTACCTTCCGAGCAACCTAGGCTTCACCCTATGGCGTTGCTCCAACGGATTGAATAGTTAGGGCCTCAGAAGTCAACGCCCGAACCATAAAATGCAAAAAAAATACAGCAGTGTTTCCATCATATAACAGGTATAATTGCAACCAGTTTGAAATTGATGGCCAATTCTACGTTCCGGTCAACCTAGGCATCACTCTATTGCGTTGCTCCACCAGATCGAATAGTTAGTGCCTTAGAAGTCAACGCCAGAAGCATAAAATACAATATAAATACAACAGTTTTTCCATCGTATAAAACGAATAATTGCGACCAGTATGAAACTTATGGACATTTCCACTTTCCGAGCAACCTAGGCTTCACCCTAGGGCGTTGCTCCAACAGATTGAATAGTTAGGGCCTTAGAAGTCAACGCCCGAACCATAAAATACAAAAAAAATACAACAGTGTTTCCATCATATAACAGGAATAATTGCAACCAGTTTGAAAGTGATGGCCTATTCTACGTTCCGGGCAACCTAGGCTTCGCTCTAGGGCCTTGCTTCACCAGATCGAATAGTTAGTGCCTTAGAAGTCAACGCCAGAAGCGTAAAATACAATATAGATACAGCAGTTTTTCCATGGTATAAAACGAATAATTGCTACCAGTGTAGAAGTTATGGTTGTTTCTACGTTCCGGGCAACCTAGGCTTCACACTAGGGCGTTGTTCCACCAGATCGAATAGTTAGGCCTAAGAAGTCAACGCCAGAAGCATAAAATACAATATAAATATAACAGTTTTTCCATCGTATAAAACGAAGAATAGCAACCAGTGTGAAAGTTATGGCCATTTCTACGTTCCGGGCAACCTAGGTTTCACTCTAGGGCGTTGCTCCACCAGAGCAAACAGTTAGGGCCTTAGAAGCCAACGCCCGAAGCATTAAATACAAAATAAATAGAACAGTTTTTCCATCATATAAAACGAATAATTGCAACCAGTATGAAAGCTATGGCCATTTCTACTTTCTGGGCAACCATGGCTTCACCCTAGGGCGTTGCTCCAACAGATTGAACAGTTAGGGCCTTAGAAGTCTATGCCCGAAGCATAAAATGCAACAAAAATACAACAGTTTTTACATCATATAACAGGAATAATTGCAACCAGTTTGAAAGTGATGGTCATTTCTACGTTCCGGGCAACATAGGCTTCACTCTAGCGTGTTGCTCCACCAGATCGAATAGTTAGTGCCTTAGAGGTCAACGCCAGAAGCATAAAGTACAATATAAATACAACAGTTTTTCCATCGTATAAAACGAATAATTGCAAACAGTTTGAAACTTATGGACATTTCTACTTTCCGAGCAACCTAGGCTTCACCCTAGGGCGTTGCTCCAACAGATTGAACAGTTAGGGCCTTAGAAGTCAACGCCCGAACCATAAAATGCAAAAAAAATACAACAGTGTTTCCATCATATATCAGGAATAATTGCAACCAGTTTGAAAGTGATGGCCAATTCTACGTTCCGGGCAACCCAGGCTTCACTCTAGGGCGTTGCTCCACCAGATCGAATAGTTAGTGCCTTAGAAGTCAACGCCAGAAGCATAAAATACAATATAGATACAACAGTTTTTCCATCGTATAAAACGAATAATTGCTACCAGTGTAAAAGTTATGGTTATTTCTACGTTCCGGGCAACCTAGGCTTCAGCCTAGGCCGTTGTTCCACCAGATCGAATAGTTAGGGCCTAAGAACGGAACGCCAGAAGCATAAAATACAATATAAATACAACAGTTTTTCCATCATATAAAACGAATAATTGCAACAAGTATGTAAGCTATGGCCATTTCTACTTTCCGAGCAAGCTAGCCTTCACCCTAGGGCGTTGGTCCAACAGTTTGAATAGTTAGGGCCTTAGAAGTAAACGCCCGAAGCATAAAATGCAATAAAAATACAACAGTGTATCCATCATATAACAGGAATAATTGCAACCAGTTTGAAAGTGATGGCCAATTCTACGTTCCGGGCAACCTAGGCATCACTCTAGGGCGTGGCTCCACCAGACCGGATAGTTACGGCCTAAGAAGTCAACGCCAGAAGCATAAAATACGATATAAATACAACAGCTTTTCCATCGTATAAAACGAATAATTGCAACCAGTATGAATCTTATGGTCATTTCTACTTTCCGAGCAAGCTAGGCTTCACCCTAGGGCGTTGCTCCACCAGATCGAATAGTTAGTACCTTAGAAGTCAACGCCAGAAGCATAAAATACAATATAAATACAACAGTTTTTCCATCGTATAAAACGAATAATTGCAAACAGTTTGAAACTTATGGACATTTCTACTTTCCGAGCAACCTAGGCTTCAGCCTAGGGCGTTGCTCCAACAGATTTAACAGTTAGGGCCTTAGAAGACAACGCCCGAACCATAAAATGCAAAAAAAATACAACAGTGTTTCCATCATATATCAGGAATAATTGCAATCAGTTTGAAAGTGATGGCCAATTCTACGTTCCGGGCAACATAGGCTTCACTCTAGGGCGTTGCTCCTCTAGATCGAATAGTTAGTAACTTAGAAGTCAACGCCAGATGTATAAAATACAATATAAATACAACAGTTTTTCCATCGTATAAAACGAATAATTGCAACCAGTATGAAACTTATGGTCATTTCTACCTTCGGAGCAACCTAGGCTTCACCCTAGGGCGTTGCTCCAACGGATTGAATAGTCAGGGCCTCAGAAGTCAACGCCCGAACCATAAAATGCAAAAAAATACAGCAGTGTTTCCATCATATAAGAGGTATAATTGCAACCAGTTTGAAATTGATGGCCAATTCTACGTTCCGGTCAACCTAGGCATCACTCTATTGCGTTGCTCCACCAGATCGAATAGTTAGTGCCTTAGAAGTCAACGCCAGAAGCATAAAATACAATATAAATACAACAGTTTTTCCATCGTATAAAACGAATAATTGCAACCAGTATGAAACCTATGGACATTTCTACTTTCCGAGCAACCTAGGCTTCACCCTAGGGCGTTGCTCCAACAGATTGAATGGTTAGGGCCTTAGAAGTCAACGCCCGAAACATAAAATACAAAAAAAATACAACAGTGTTTCCATCATATAACAGGAATAATTGCAACCAGTTTGAAAGTGATGGCCAATTCTACGTTCCGGGCAACCTAGGCTTCGCTCTAGGGCGTTGCTCCACCAGATCGAATAGCTACGGCCTTAGAAGACAACGCCAGAAGCATAAAATACAATATAGATACAACAGTCTTCCATTGTATAAAACGAGTAATTGCAACCAATTTGAAAGTGGTGGCCAATTCTACGTTCCGGGCAACCTAGGCTTCACTCCAGGGCGTTGCTCCACCAGACCGAATAGTTACGACCTAAGAAGTCAACGCCAGAAGCATAAAATACCATATAAATACAACAGCTTTTCCATCGTATAAAACGAATAAATGCAACCAGTATGAAACTTATGGTCATTTCTACCTTCCGAGCAACCTAGGCTTCACCCTATGGCGTTGCTCCAACGGATTGAATAGTTAGGGCCTCAGAAGTCAACGCCCGAACCATAAAATGCAAAAAAAATACAGCAGTGTTTCCATCATATAACAGGTATAATTGCAACCAGTTTGAAATTGATGGCCAATTCTACGTTCCGGTCAACCTAGGCATCACTCTATTGCGTTGCTCCACCAGATCGAATAGTTAGTGCCTTAGAAGTCAACGCCAGAAGCATAAAATACAATATAAATAAAACAGTTTTTCCATCGTATAAAACGAATAATTGCGACCAGTATGAAACTTATGGACATTTCCACTTTCCGAGCAACCTAGGCTTCACCCTAGGGCGTTGCTCCAACAGATTGAATAGTTAGGGCCTTAGAAGTCAACGCTCGAACCATAAAATGCAAAAAAAATACAATAGTGTTTCCATCATATATCAGGAATAATTGCAACCAGTTTGAAAGTGATGGACAATTCTACGTTCCGGGCAACCCAGGCTTCACTCTAGGGCGTTGCTCCACCAGATCGAATAGTTAGTGCCTTAGAAGTCAACGCCAGAAGCATAAAATACAATATAGATACAATAGTTTTTCCATCGTATAAAACGAATAATTGCTACCAGTGTAAAAGTTATGGTTATTTCTACGTTCCGGGCAACCTAGGCTTCACCCTAGGCCGTTGTTCCACCAGATCGAATAGTTAGGGTCTAAGAAGGGAACGCCAGAAGCATAAAATACAATATAAATACAACAGTTTTTCCATCATATAAAACGAATAATTGCAACAGGTATGTAAGCTATGGTCATTTCTACTTTCCGAGCAAGCTAGCCTTCACCCTAGGGCGTTGGTCCAACAGATTGAATAGTTAGGGCCTTAGAAGTCAACGCCCGAAGCATAAAATGCAATAAAAATACAACAGTGTATCCATCATATAACAGGAATAATTGCAACCAGTTTGAAAGAGATGGCCAATTCTACGTTCCGGGCAACCTAGGCTTCACTCTAGGGCGTTGCTCCACCAGACCGGATAGTTACGGCCTAAGTAGTCATCGCCAGAAGCATAAAATACGATATAAATACAACAGCTTTTCCATCGTATAAAACGAATAATTGCAACCAGTATGAAACTTATGGTCATTTCTACTTTCCGAGCAAGCTAGGCTTCACCCTAGGGCGTTGCTCCACCAGATCGAATAGTTAGTACCTTAGAAGTCAACGCCAGAAGCATAAAATACAATATAAATACAACAGTTTTTCCATCGTATAAAACGAATAATTGCAAACAGTTTGAAACTTATGGACATTTCTACTTTCCGAGCAACCTAGGCTTCAGCCTAGGGCGTTGCTCCAACAGATTTAACAGTTAGGGCCTTAGAAGACAACGCCCGAACCATAAAATGCAAAAAAAATACAACAGTGTTTCCATCATATATCAGGAATAATTGCAATCAGTTTGAAAGTGATGGCCAATTCTACGTTCCGGGCAACATAGGCTTCACTCTAGGGCGTTGCTCCTCTAGATCGAATAGTTAGTAACTTAGAAGTCAACGCCAGATGTATAAAATACAATATAAATACAACAGTTTTTCCATCGTATAAAACGAATAATTGCAACCAGTATGAAACTTATGGTCATTTCTACCTTCGGAGCAACCTAGGCTTCACCCTAGGGCGTTGCTCCAACGGATTGAATAGTCAGGGCCTCAGAAGTCAACGCCCGAACCATAAAATGCAAAAAAATACAGCAGTGTTTCCATCATATAAGAGGTATAATTGCAACCAGTTTGAAATTGATGGCCAATTCTACGTTCCGGTCAACCTAGGCATCACTCTATTGCGTTGCTCCACCAGATCGAATAGTTAGTGCCTTAGAAGTCAACGCCAGAAGCATAAAATACAATATAAATACAACAGTTTTTCCATCGTATAAAACGAATAATTGCAACCAGTATGAAACCTATGGACATTTCTACTTTCCGAGCAACCTAGGCTTCACCCTAGGGCGTTGCTCCAACAGATTGAATGGTTAGGGCCTTAGAAGTCAACGCCCGAAACATAAAATACAAAAAAAATACAACAGTGTTTCCATCATATAACAGGAATAATTGCAACCAGTTTGAAAGTGATGGCCAATTCTACGTTCCGGGCAACCTAGGCTTCGCTCTAGGGCGTTGCTCCACCAGATCGAATAGCTACGGCCTTAGAAGACAACGCCAGAAGCATAAAATACAATATAGATACAACAGTCTTCCATTGTATAAAACGAGTAATTGCAACCAATTTGAAAGTGGTGGCCAATTCTACGTTCCGGGCAACCTAGGCTTCACTCCAGGGCGTTGCTCCACCAGACCGAATAGTTACGACCTAAGAAGTCAACGCCAGAAGCATAAAATACCATATAAATACAACAGCTTTTCCATCGTATAAAACGAATAAATGCAACCAGTATGAAACTTATGGTCATTTCTACCTTCAGAGCAACCTAGGCTTCACCCTATGGCGTTGCTCCAACGGATTGAATAGTTAGGGCCTCAGAAGTCAACGCCCGAACCATAAAATGCAAAAAAAATACAGCAGTGTTTCCATCATATAACAGGTATAATTGCAACCAGTTTGAAATTGATGGCCAATTCTACGTTCCGGTCAACCTAGGCATCACTCTATTGCGTTGCTCCACCAGATCGAATAGTTAGTGCCTTAGAAGTCAACGCCAGAAGCATAAAATACAATATAAATAAAACAGTTTTTCCATCGTATAAAACGAATAATTGCGACCAGTATGAAACTTATGGACATTTCCACTTTCCGAGCAACCTAGGCTTCACCCTAGGGCGTTGCTCCAACAGATTGAATAGTTAGGGCCTTAGAAGTCAACGCTCGAACCATAAAATGCAAAAAAAATACAATAGTGTTTCCATCATATATCAGGAATAATTGCAACCAGTTTGAAAGTGATGGACAATTCTACGTTCCGGGCAACCCAGGCTTCACTCTAGGGCGTTGCTCCACCAGATCGAATAGTTAGTGCCTTAGAAGTCAACGCCAGAAGCATAAAATACAATATAGATACAATAGTTTTTCCATCGTATAAAACGAATAATTGCTACCAGTGTAAAAGTTATGGTTATTTCTACGTTCCGGGCAACCTAGGCTTCACCCTAGGCCGTTGTTCCACCAGATCGAATAGTTAGGGTCTAAGAAGGGAACGCCAGAAGCATAAAATACAATATAAATACAACAGTTTTTCCATCATATAAAACG